>NC_056749.1:67619744-67627225 GCF_019279795.1 Protopterus annectens | reverse complement strand
CCTTTTGCTGTTACTATTCCATTTCATGCTTTTACTGTCTAGAATGATTATTACATTTCATGCTGTTACTGTCTTTACTGATTTTCCATTTCATGCTGTTACTGTGTACATTGATTATTCCATTTCATGCTGTTACTGTCTAGAGTGATTATTCCATTTCATGCTGTTACTGTCTTTACTAATTATTCCATTCTGCACCATTTCAGGAGTGCTGATCAGAGATGGACAGCAAGCTGCTATGCAAGAACTTGTGCTGCTTTTTTCAGTATTTGATGAAAGTAAGAGCTGGTACCCAATACACTCAGAAGTGAAAAGGGGGACTCAAACCGCAAATGCTGTGCTACCAACTAAAGTACACTCTGTAAATGGATATGTAAACAACTCTTTGCCTGGTAAGTAATGTAGCAACAGCAATTATATTTCTTTTAGTCACTTCAGAAACCTTTGATGGTGTGTTAGTTAAAATATCATTAACTGTATAAAATAACATATCTGTGACTTAATAAAATTAATAAATTATTTCAACTTTGTGGGTTTCGAGTTAGGATGGCAGTGCTTTACTAGTGGATGTGTATACATGCAAATGGACTTTTCAATGGATGTAGCTTAGTGATTTAACAGAAAACAGCTTGTAATTTAATCTGGATAAGAACATACTTGTAAGAATGGTGGTGGATAAGGCTGTTACTTGTAAGGATCTCTTAATAAAATATACCATATTTATATCCCATTCCACTTTTAAAACATGTAATTAATCAAATCATGATTTTTCACTAATACAGATATTGTGCAATTTTGCTAAAATAGTTTTACATTCTCCACCTTTTATTCTATAGCTTTTCTATCAGTTCTGTTTCTCCCTTCATTTATTTGACATTTGTTGACTGTGATAGACCAACTGGGCTAGTGCCCTTTTTCAGCTTAGGCCCAGGGAGAATAGCTCCACAATACAATTAAGCAAAAATTGCAGAAATTATATACAAAAATACAATAAAAATTACAGGATTGTAGTATTGGACAAAAATATACAATAGATTAAATGAGCAGCTGTTCTTTATGTACAAGTTAAAATATCAGTAAAATACATTTCGTATAAGATACTTATATTCAGGCAGGTAGTAATAAGAAAGCAAAAAGAAAATTGCACATGGATAGTCGTCTGTGGATAACTATGTTTTTCAAATGCTTTTGTGTTGCAGCAGTAGTGTGAGGATGTTTAGTATGAGGCAATTACAGGTGGTATACAGGCATCATGTTACCAGAAACAGGAAGTGAGGAGAGTGATTAGAAGTAGGCGACTTACTTCATTTGTTACTCGGTTAGTGTTAGGGAGATAAAGAGCGAGAGGGAGGACTAGGAAAGGAGAGGTGATTGTTAATTCATTTGTTACACAGTTAGTGTTAGAGAGATAAAGAGCAGGAGGGAGGACTAGGAAAGGAGAGGTGATTGTTAATTCATTTGTTATGCGGTTAGTGTTAGAGAGATAAAGAGCGGGAGGGAGGACTTGGAAAGGATAGGTGATTGTTAATTCATTTGTTAAGCGGTTAGTGTTAGAGAGATAAAGAGCAGGAGGGAGGACTAGGAAAGGAGAGGTGATTGTTAATTCATTTGTTACACAGTTAGTGTTAGAGAGATAAAGAGCAGGAGGGAGGACTAGAAAAGGAGTGGTGATTGTTAATTCATTTGTTACATGGTTAGTGTTAGAGAGATAAAGAGTGGGAGGGAGGACTAGGAAAGGAGAGGGGATTGTTAATTCATTTGTTAACATGGTTAGTGTTAGAGAGATAAAGAGCAGGAGGGAGGACTAGGAAAGCAGAGTAAGAAAAGGAAAGCAACCTGCGAGAGGGGGAAGACTAGGTCTTGGTGAGCTCAAGTACCTTGACATCTGCTTAACTTTTGACCGTGAGAGGATTTCTATTTCTTCTAAAATTTATTGCAAACCTACGTATTCCAACAGCTTACTTCATTGTACCAGCAACCACCCCCAACACCAGAAACATGGGGTGGTGAAGGGCCAACTGGTTAGAGCATCCAAGATGGTTACTGTATGGAGTGAGTTTGTGGAAGAATAGGTTGAAGGACATGTTTGTCAACAGGGGATATCCCTTGGATCTTTCATTCTCTCATGGCCAAAGTGATGGACAAGAAATGGAAAGGGGTTTACATCCCCCTTTTGATTCCCAGTCAGTATGTATGTGGTTCCCCCCATGCAGAAAACAATTCTAGCCTACTTAACCCTTGTGGGGATATGTTGGTGGATGGCTTACCTAAGAAAGATAATTTGCTTGAATTTAGTTATCCTTTGGTCATCACTTTTAATAGTGACAGTAAACATATTGAGTCTATTGTTTACAAAAACTGGAAATGAAACAACCTGGAATAATTCCACCAAAAGCAACCAGTAACCAGATATCAAGGCAAAAAAAAAACGGAGATTGCACCCAACAAAATTAGTGCACAAAACTCTATTTAACGCTGCAGATACCACACGTTTTCGTCCATAGAACCATAGACTTCATCAGAAATACTTTAATTAAAACCATTCATCTTATATATTTTAGAACCCTGCTCCAGTCCACACAGAAACACATTCCAACATTCTAATTATGAATCCTAATGCTTTAACTAGACATTGTACAGAATATCCTACCCACCACTTCCTTTTCAAAGTAATTAGTCAAGTACCAGTGAGTATAAAAGGGGGTCCTTACCATTTAATGTTAGAAAAAAAGGAGCTTCTCTGGCAATTTACGTTGAACTTATATAACCCTCCTGGGTTGAATGAAGTCACCTCTATTGCATGTATTTTAAAACTGAGAAATTTAATACGTTAGAGGAATTTTCTTTGTTTGCTTAGGGTTCATTTTGTAGGTATCTATTCAATGTGTTTTGGTTGGAATGTAGTGTTTAGATAGCTACATTTATTTTTCCTTTCCTTATATAATTTAATACAACTTGTAAATATGTTTATTTAGTATTTGGTATTAGTATTATGTGTACAACAACAATAAGAACAGTTTTTAATCTAGTAAGATGACGTTTTTCTACTCGTTTCATTCTACCTTAGTTTATTTTATTTCATTTTTTATACCTTGTACTTTGTATCTAGTGACACCTTAGGTCTATATGTGATTGCTTGATTGATTTTTTAAGGCAACAGCTGACGTGTTTAATTAGAGTGTTTGTTTTGTTGAATTGTCTGAGGAAGTCTGCTATAATAGAGACGAAAAGCACTTAACCTTATTAAACCTGTGTTCTTTTGGGTTGAAGTGCCAGTGGTTGTTTTGTTCAATTTTTGCAGCAGATAGTGTTAATCTAGGTTACAGGACTAGATGAATTATTTTATAAATGGCCCAGTAGATGTATAGAGGAACAGTTACCTCTTTGGCATGTCATGTGACCCACATGAGGCTCGGGTAGGAAACTCCATATGCATGGTAGGTGGTAGCATCTCTAATAGGTACAAGATGAAATGTAGCTGGATAGGACTGCAAGGGCTTATACCTTCTCCTGAAGTGCAAGTCATTAAGTTGTGGTACGGAAAGGTACATGTGTCTTCTCTTTGGCACGGAACAGGCAAGTTCAGGGAAGGATGAGTCTATATAGGGCTTTCTGTCCTGAGCCTCTCCCTCTGCTTATCACAAGCGTTCAAGGATACTGAAATGTGATGAAGCAAAGATTTTAAGGTCAAAGAAGTGGACTTAGTAAGGCTGCCTTGCTGAACAGTGGAATGTTGTGCATTTCAATACTTCTGATAGAGTTCCAGGGAAGAAATCAAACAGGTCTCATTCCATGGACCATCTCTGTACTGAGCTTCTCAAATGCGTAAAAAGGATTAAACTGAAACTATTTAAAAAGCTAGGGAAGAAGCAGAAATACTTCCAGTAAGAAAAATGTTGGCTACTAGAACATGTTTGTGCACACCCTGTTAATGTTTTCTAAGGCCTCAGTGCTCAAGGGATAAATGCAGCAGTGCAGAGGCTTTCTAAATTATGGAACTGTGTGGTCACTTAACTAATATTCAAGCATGTCAGCTACTTAGCATCAGCTTGTATAAATGAGTACAGACTAGCAATAAAGTGGAATTTTCTGCATTCTGTAACAGTTTGTCATGAAATCTACTGTGCTGTTTGAATAGTTACTGCTGAAGGGCTCACAGTTCTAAAGCTCAGGGACCAGTTCCAGTGGTGCATTAAAGCTGCCACATAGGTCATGCAGTAAATTGTCTAGTACATGTGAACATTTTGTAATGCTACTTGTGACATGACTACATGGCATGCAACTACCTCAAAAACAAACAGAATGACTGTATACACTGCTAACAAAGGCTCTTTGAGTCACATAATATGTAACATTGTGGTTATTTTTCAATGCTGAGGCTAGCCCCCCATGAGGACTAGTCATCTTTTAGGAGCAACCCAATGAGCTCTATAAACTTCGTTTTGATGAAACCATGCAAGTTATCGGTGGTATGGGATTTAAATTTTGAAAGCGAGTCATGCAAGGATGTTACAAATTACTTAAGGTAAGGAGCAGATCAATAAAGAGACAATAAATGGATCAGACATTTTAAAATTAATATAGCAGCCATGATACGACATTAAAATGAAATACCAATGATTTGTAGAATGCACATGACTGCATATAATCTAAAGATGTAATGCTTTGGTTATAGATTAAATTCCAACAGGTAAATCCTTATCACATTAATGACACTGACCACACTGTGCTATTAATCACACCGCTTAACACTTGTGGGATTTGCTTCTTCCTATTAAAGCCAGTGATTCTTGGCCGACAACACCTCATCATTTTGTTCAGTGTTGATTAATCATGGTATTTAGTTTCTAGGTTAGTAAGGTCATGCCAGCAGTCATCAATGTCACACTTATTATACGACAGTGGTTGTTAATAAACTTCATGCGCCGATGATTCGACAGCAGGATGCGTTAGTGATATTCAACTACTGCCATTAGATCAAAAGCAGGAATAAAGGCGATATTTCAGAAAAAAGTTCAGCAATACAAAGTGTAAACACAGGGAGAGAAGAAAGTCTTTAAACTTTAAAATAACTTGTATGTAAAGAATCATTAAAGAATGCAGTGATCTAAAAATGGACCTGAATAAGATAATCTATGAAAACCAAAACTACTGTGCTAGCCTAAAGTATGAATAACATATTTGTGAAGGCAAAGATTAAAGAGCTCTAAAACTTATTTGGTTTAAAGAAGAATGTTATTTATTTATTTTGGGAAATTCCGACTGGATGCGGGTCCTTTTCGAGTGGATGTCGGGAAAAGCTCCCACATCATGTACACAGTAAATAGAGATACAAAGTTGCAGCAACAGTAATAACATTGGGTTGTTGGCTAATACAATAGAATATTATCAACTTTTATATACAGTAAATATTGCAGAAGTTAAAGATAGTTTCTTTTAGATTTATAATATTAGTAACAAGAAGGTTGTCAGACAAGATTTTAAGGTATGTAAAGACAACTAGCTAAGTTATTTATTCAATGTTAAATTTCAAATATTGAAAAAAGTGGAATAAAAATGAAAATTGCACCTGCTTATGTCATGGGTAAAACAAGAAAAATAAAATATAGAAACCTGACTAAAGTGACAATAAGCAAAATATAGATGTGAAATAAAGCTGCAGGCTATTAAAAACAATAATAAACAGACATGTTGGTAGATAATGGCCATAAGGATTAGGAAAAAATGCTAACGGATAACCTTATTGTTCAAAGCCAAGAATAAAACCTCCATGGGACCTGATAATATCCCTGGCTGCATCCTACATGGGCTACAAAATGAAATGGCACCACATCTGTCTGCCCTGTTCAATCACAGCCTTACCTCAGGCTATGTCCCTAATGAAGGGTGCACTACTACAATCAACCTGCTCCATAAAGGGAGAGCAACTACAGACCCTGGGAACTATTGCTCCATTAACCTGACGAGTCTGGTATGCAAAGCTATGGAGTGCATCATCATGGACCTGCTTAACAAAGACATAGGCAATCTCCAAACTCTTGACCCCACACAGTTTGACTTTGTCAAGGGGAGATCCTGCCTGCTGAACCTGGTTGACTTCTTTGAGGTAGTCACCAAGGCTGTGGATGAGGGTAAGGCAGTGCATACAGCCTACCTCAACCTGGCCAAGTCCTTTGATACCATTCCCAATCAGATATCATTGATAAACTCACCAAGCTAGGCAGCAGTCCTTACATCACTAGGTTGGTTGCAAATTGGCTTATAGACAGGACCCACAGAGTGAAAGTTGCAGATTCCAAGTCAGACTGTCGACCAGTCACGAGTGGAGTCCCACAGGGCTCGGTCCTGGGCCATCTCCTGTTTGGCATCTACTTTTCAGACGTCCAGGCCAACACAGAAGGACTCTGGCTGACCAAGTTCACTGATAACTGCAAGGTAGGAGTCATTATCAACTTCCCAAGTGATGCAGACATCCTACAAAAGGGCATCTCTGAGGCCAATGGCTGGTGTCGGAACCGTGGCTTGAAGCTTAATACCAAAAAGTGCGTCATCATCCTGTTTGGAAAAAACTCAATTCCCACCAATTACCACATTGAAGAGAGCCCACTGAACACTGAAGGAGCCATAAGAGATCTGGGTACCCAGGTCGACAGCCACCTCACCTTTGACCACCACATTGCCACTGTGGTCAGAAAGTCCTTCTACGTGGCACATCTTATAACCAAACATTTAGCTTCCAGGAAGATAGAGGTCATCATCCCTGTCTACTCATCCCTCATTAGACCAGTCATTGGATATGATGCCCCGTTTGGCATGTACCTGACCAGACACCTACAACAGCTGGAGAGGCCATAAAAGTACCTCACAAAAAGGATCCTAGGCCTTAAACTCATGTTCTACATGGTCAGACTCAAAAAAACTTCACCTGTTCTCAGTGTCTTATCATCTACTAAGAGGCGATCTCTGCTTGACTTACAAAGCCATGTCCGACCCAATCCTACTTGAAATGCTACACCTAAAGAAATCCCAATCCTCTCGGACCACACATTTCAGAGATCACAACCTCATTACCACAATTAATAGAACATGCTGGAGGGACAGGTTCATCCCACAAAAACTGCCCATACTATGCAATAAGCTTCCCATTCATGTCAAGCAGAACACCTCACTGGTCCTCTTCAAGAGAAATATTGATGGGTGGATGGGTAACAAAGTTCACCCCAGGGATAACTCCAGTTGCTCTACTGAAAAGGGGCACTGAACTAACATAGGGTGGCACAGTGCCTGTGCAATGTTTTTGGGCTAGGCTTGTAAAGGCTCCAGGGCCATTAGCTTAGTAAACACCTATGAACCTTAGTGACAAGAATTATTTGAATTTGTAGGAAAATCTTAAGGAAAATTAAATTATTACAGAAAGGAAAGTTCAACAACATTTTCCATTTTCTATTATATAGTCTCTATAAATAAGAAAATAATTAATT
>NC_056749.1:67520101-67619244 GCF_019279795.1 Protopterus annectens | reverse complement strand
ACTAGAATAACAGGTGATATCTGGTCACTAATTAAAAAATAAAACAATGATGTCCTTAATGTAGGAACTAGAATAACAGGTGATATCCAGTCACCAATTAAAAAATAAAACAATGATGTCCTTCATGAAGGAACTAGATAACAGGTGATATCCGGTCACTAAATAAAAAATAAAATAGCAGTGTCCTTAATGTAGGAACTAGAATAACAGGTGATATCCGGTCACTAATTAAAAAATAAAAGAATGATGTCCTTAATGTAGGAACTAGAATAACAGGTGATATCCGGTCACTAATTAAAAAATAAAACAATGATGTCCTTAATGTAGGAACTAGAATAACAGGTGATATCCAGTCACTAATTCAAAAATAAAACAAATATGTCTTTAATGTAGAAATGAGAATAACAGGTGATATCCAGTCACTAATTAAAAAATAAAACAATGATGTCCTTAATGTAGGAACTAGAATAACAGGTGATATCCGGTCACTAATTAAAAAATAAAACAATGATGTCCTTAATGTAGGAACTAGAATAACAGGTGATATCCAGTCACTAATTAAAAAATAAAACAATGATGTCTTTAATGTAGGAACTAGAATAACAGGTGATATCCAGTCACTAATTAAAAAATAAAACAATGATGTCCTTAATGTAGGAACTAGAATAACAGGTGATATCCGGTCACTAATTCAAAAATAAAACAACAATGTCCTTAATGTAGGAACTAGAATAATGGGTGATATCCAGTCACTAATTAAAAAATAAAACAATGATATCCTTAATGTAAGAACTAGAATAACAGGTGATATCCGGTCACTAATTAAAAAATAAAACAATGATGTCCTTAATGTAGGAACTAGAATAACAGGTGATATCCAGTCACTAATTAAAAAATAAAACAATGATGTCCTTAATGTAGGAACTAGAATAGCAGGTGATGTCCAGACAATAATTAAAAATAAAACAATGATGTCCTTCATGAAAAAACTAGATAACAGGTGATATCCGGTCACTAATAAAAAAATAAAAGAATGATGTCCTTAATGTAGGAACTAGAATAACAGGTGATATCCGGTCTCTAATTTATAAATAAAACATCAATGTCCTTAATGTTGGCACTAGAATAACAGGTGATATCTGGTCACTAATTGAAAAATAAAACAAAGATGCCCTTAATGTAGGAACTAGAATAACAGGTGATATCCGGTCACTAATTGAAAAAAAAACAATGATGTCCTTCATGAAGGAACTAGAATAACAGGTGATATACGGTCACTAATTAAAAAATAAAACAATGATGTCCTTAATGTAGGAACTAGAATAACAGGTGATATCCAGTCACTAATTAAAAAATAAAACAACAATGTCCTTAATGTAGGAACAAGAATTACAGATGATATCCGCTCACTAATTAAAAAAATAAAACAACAATGTCCTTAATGTAGGAACTAGAATAATGGGTGATATCCGGTCACTAATTAAAAACTAAAACAATGATGTCCTTAATTTTAGAACTAGAATAACAGGTTATATCCACTCACTAATTAAAAAATAAAACAAATTCCTTAATGTAGGAACTAGAATAACAGGTGATATCCAGTCACTAATTAAAAAATAAAACAATGATGTCCTTAATGAAGGAAATAAAATAGGTGATATCCGGTCACTAATTAAAAAGTAAAACAACGATGCCCTTAGTGTAGGAACTAGAACAACAGATGATATCCAGTCAGTAATTAAAACATAAAACAATGATGTCTTTAATGTAAGAACTAGAATAACAGGTGATATCCATTCACTAATTAAAAAATAAAACAATGATGTCCTTAATGTAGGAACTAGAATAACAGGTGATATCTGGTCAATAATTAAAAAATAAAATAACAGTGTCCTTAATGTAGGAACTAGAATAACAGGTGATATCCAGTCAGTAATTGAAAAATAAAACAATGATGTCCTTAATGTAGGAACTAGAATAACAGGTGATATCCAGTCACTAATTAAAAAATAAAACAATGATGTCCTTAATGTAGGAACTAGAATAACAGGTGATATCCGGTCACTAATAAAAAAATAAATGAATGATGTCCTTAATGTAGGAACTAGAATAACAGGTGATAATCGGTCACTAATTTATAAATAAAACATCGATGTCATTAATGTTAGCACTAGAATAACAGGTGATATCCAGTCACTAATTAAAAAATAAAACAATGATGTCCTTAATGTAGGAACTAGAATTAAAGGAGATCTCCGGTCACTAATTAGAAAAAAAAACAACAATGTTCTTAATGTAGGAACTAGAATTACAGGTGATATCTGGTCACAAATGAAAAAAAAACAATGATGCCCTTCATGAAGGAACTAGAATAACAGGTGATATACAGTCACTAATTAAAATATAAAACAATGATGTCCTTAATGTAGGAACTAGAATTAAAGGAGATCTCCGGTCACTAATTAGAAAAAAAAACAACAATGTTCTTAATGTAGGAACTAGAATTACAGATGATATCCGCTCACTAATTAAAAAATAAAACAACAATGTCCTTAATGTAGGAACTAGAATAACAGGTGATATCCAGTCACTAATTAAAAAATAAAACAATGATGTCCTTAATGTAGGAACTAGAATAACAGGTGATATCCGGTCACTAATTAAAAAATAAAACAATTTCCTTAATGTAGGAACTAGAATAGCAGGTGATATCCGGTCACTAATTAAAAAATAAAACAATGATGTCCTTCATGAAGGAACTAGAATAACAGGTGATATACAGTCACTAATAAAAAAATAAAATAACAATGTCCTTAATGTAGGAACTAGAACAACATCTGATATCCGGTCACTAATTAAAAAATAAAACAATGATGTCCTTAATGTAGGAACTAGAATAACAGGTGATATCCAGTCACTAATTAAAAAATAAAACAATGATGTCCTTAATGTAGGAACTAGAATAACAGGTGATATCTGGTCACTAATTGAAAAATAAAACAAAGATGTCTTTAATGTAGGAGCGGGAATAACAGGTGATATCTGGTCACTAATTAAAAAATAAAACAACAATGTCTTTAATGTAGGAATTAGAACAGGAGATATCGGGTCACTAATTAAAAAAATAAATAACAATATCTTTAATGTAGGAACTAGAATAACGGGTGATATCCGGTCACTAATTAAAAAATAAAACAATGATGTCCTTAATGTAAGAACTAGAATAACAGGTGATATCCGGTCACTAATTAAAAAATAAAACAATGATGTCCTTAATGTAAGAACTAGAATAACAGGTGATATCCAGGCACTAATTAAAAAATAAAAACAATTTCCTTAATGTAGGATCTAGAATAGCAAGTGATATCCGGTCACTAATTAAAAAATAAAACAATGATGCCCTTAATGTAGGAACTAGAATAACAGGTGATATCTGGTCACTAATTGAAAAATAAAACAATGATGTCCTTAATGTAGGAACTAGAATAACAGGTGATATCCAGTCACTAATTAAAAATAAAACTATGATGTCCTTAATGTAGGAACTAGAATAACAGGTGATATCCAGTCACTAATTAAAAAATAAAACAATGATGTCCTTAATGTAAGAACTAGAATAACAGGTGATATCCATTCACTAATTAAAAAATAAAACAATGATGTCCTTAATGTAGGAACAAGAATTAAAGGAGATCTCTGGTCACTAATTAAAAAAAAAACAATGATGTCCTTCATGAAGGAACTAGAATAACAGGTGATATACAGTCACTAATTAAAATATAAAACAATGATGTCCTTAATGTAGGAACTAGAATAACAGGTGATATCCAGTCACTAATTAAAAAATAAAACAATGATGTCCTTAATGTAGGAACTAGATAACAGGTGATATCCGGTCACTAATTAAAAAATCAAACAATGATCTCCTTAATGTAGGAACTAGAATAACAGGTGATATCTGATCACTAATTAAAAAAATAAAACAATGATGTCCTTAAAGTAGGAACTAGAATAACAGGTGATGTCCGGTCACTAATTAAAAAATAAAACAAAGATTTCCTTAATGTAGGAACTAGAATAACAGGTGATATCCAGTCACTAATTAAAAAATAAAACAAAGATTTCCTTAATGTAGGAACTAGAATAACAGGTGATATCCAGTCACTATGTAAAAGATAAAACAATGATGTCCTTAATGTTGGAACTGGAATAACAGGTGATATCCGGTCACTAATTAAAAAATAAAACAACAATGTCCTTAATGTAGGAACTAGAATAACAGGTGATATCCGGTCACTAATTAAAAAATAAAACAATGATGTCCTTAATGTAGGAACTAGAATAACAGGTGATATCCAGTCACTAATTAAAAAGTAAAACAACGAAGTCCTTAATGTAGGAACTAGAATAACAGGTGATATCCAGTCAGTACTTAAAAAATAAAACAATGATGTCCTTAATGTAGGAACTAGAATAACAGGTGATATCCAGTCAGTAATTAAAAAATAAAACAATGATGTCCTTAATGTAAGAACTAGAATAACAGGTGATATCCAGTCACTAATTAAAAAATAAAACAATTTCCTTAATGTAGGAACTAGAATAGCAAGTGATATCCGGTCACTAATTAAAAAATAAAACAATGATGTCCTTAATGTAGGAACTAGAATAACAGGTGATATCTGGTCACAAATTGAAAAATAAAACAATGATGTCCTTCATACAAGGAACTAGAATAACAGGTGATATATGGTCACTAATTAAAATATAAAACAATGATGTCCTTAATGTAGGAACTAGAATAAAAAGAGATATCCGGTCACTAATTAAAAAATAAAACAAAAATGAACCTTCATGTAGGAACTAGAATTACAGGTGATATCATTTCACTAATTAAAAAATAAAACAACAATGTCCTTAATGTAAGATCTAGAATAACAGGTGATATCCGGTCAGTAATTAAAAAATAAAACAATGATGTTCTTAATTTAAGAACTAGAGTAACAGGTTATATCCAGTCACTAATTAAAAAATAAAACAATGATTTCCTTAATGTAGGAACTAGAATAACAGGTGATATCCAGTCACTAATTAAAAAATAAAACAATGATTTCCTTAATGTAAGAATTAGAATAACAGGTGATATCCGGTCACAAATTAAAAAATAAAACAATGATGTCCTTAATGTAGGAACTAGAATAACAGGTGATATCCAGTCACTAATTAAAAAATAAAACAACAATCTCCTTAATGTAGGAACTAGAATAACAGGTGATATCCAGTCACTAACTTAAAAATAAAACAATGATGTCCTTAATGTAGGAACTAGAATAACAGGTGATATCTGGTCACTAATTAAAAAATAAAACAATGATGTCCTTAATGTAGGAACTAGAATAACAGGTGATATCCGGTCACTAATTAAAAAATAAAACAATGATGTCCTTAATGTAGGAACTAGAATAACAGGTGATATCTGGTCACTAATTAAAAAATAAAACAATGATGTCCTTAATGTAGGAACTAGAATAACAGGTGATATCCAGTCACTAATTAAAAAATAAAACAATGATGTCCTTAATGTAGGAACTAGAATAACAGGTGATATCCAGTCACTAATTAAAAAATAAAACAACAATGTCCTTAATGTAGGAACTAGAATAACAGGTGATATCTGGTCACTAATTAAAAAATAAAACAATGATGTCCTTAATGTAGGAACTAGAATAAAAGGTGATATCCGGTCACTAATTAAAAAATAAAACAACAATGTCCTTAATGTAGGAACTAGAATAACAGGTGATATCCAGTCACTAATTAAAAAATAAAACAATGATGTCCTTAATGTAGGAACTAGAATAACAGGTGATATCCAGTCACAAATTAAAAAATAAAACAACAATGTCCTTAATGTAGGAAATAGAACAACAGGTGATATCCGGTCACTAATTAAAAAATAAAACAACAATGTCCTTAATGGAGGAATTAGAACAGGTGCTATACGGTCACTAATTAAAAAAATAAAACAACAATGTCCTTAATGTAGGAACTAGAATAACAGGTGATATCCGGTCACTAATTAAAAAATAAAACAATGATGTCCTTAATGTAGGAACTAGAATAACAGGTGATATCCAGTCACTAATTAAAAAATAAAACAATGATGTCCTTAATGTAGGAACTAGAATAACAGGTGATATCCGGTCACTAATTAAAAAATAAAACAATGATGTCCTTAATGTAGGAACTAGAATAACAGGTGATATCTGGTCACTAATTAAAAAATAAAACAACAATGTCCTTAATGTAGGAAATAGAATAACAGGTGATATCCAGTCACTAATTAAAAAATAAAACAATGATGTCTTTAATGTAGGAACTACAATAACATGTGATATCCAGTAACTAATTAAAATATAAAACAATGATGCCCTTAATATAGGAACTAAAATAAAAAAAGATATCCTGTCACTAATTAAAAAAATAAAACAATTTCCTTAATGTAGAAATCAGAATAGCAGGTGATATCCTGTCACTAATTAAAAAATAAAACAACAATGTCCTTAATGTAGGAACTAGAATAACAGGTGATATCCGGTCACTAATTAAAAAATAAAACAATGATGTCCTTAATGTAGGAACTAGAATAACAGGTGATATCCAGTCACTAATTAAAAAATAAAACAATGATGTCCTTAATGTAGGAACTAGAATAACAGGTGATATCTGGTCACTAATTAAAAAATAAAACAATGATGTCCTTAATGTAGGAACTAGAATAACAGGTGATATCCAGTCACTAATTAAAAAATAAAACAATGATGTCCCTAATGCAGGAACTAGAATAACAGGTGATATCCAGTCACCAATTAAAAAAATAAACCAATGATGTCCTTCCTGAAGGAACTAGATAACAGGTGATATCCAGTTACTAAATAAAAATAAAACAATGATGTCCTTCATGTAGGAACTAGAATAACAGGTGATATCCAGTCACTAATTAAAAAATAAAACAATGATGTCCTTAATGTAGGAACTAGAGTAACATGTGATATCCAGACAATAATTAAAAACAAAACACTGATGTCCTTAATGTAGGAACTAGAATAGCAGGTGATGTCCAGACAATAATTAAAAATAAAACAATGATTTCCTTAAAATAGGAACTAGAATAACAGGTGATATCCGGTCACTAATTAAAAAATAAAACAATGATGTCCTTAATGTAGGAACTAGAATAACAGGTGATATCCGGTCACTAATTAAAAAATAAAACAATGATGTCCTTAATGTAGGAACTAGAAAAGGTGATATCCAGTCACGAATTAAAAAATAAAACATCGATGTCCTTAATATAGTAACTAACATAACAGGTAATATCCGGTCACTAACTAAAAAATAAAACAATGATGTCTTTAATGTAGGAACTAGAATAACAGGTGATATCCAGTCACTAATTAAAAAATAAAACAATGATGTCCTTAATGTAGGAACTAGAATAACAGGTGATATCCGGTCACTAATTAAAAATAAAACAATGATGTCCTTCATGTAGGAACTAGAATAACAGGTGATATCCAGTCACTAATTAAAAAATAAAACAAATATGTCTTTAATGTAGAAACTAGAATACCAGGTGATATCCGGCCACTAATTAAAAATAAAACAATGATGTCCTTAATGTAGGAACTAGAATAACAGGTGATATCCAGGCACTAATTAAAAAATGAAACAATGATGTCCTTAATGTAGGAACTAGAATAACAGGTGATATCCAGGCACTAATTAAAAATAAAACACTGATGTCCTTCATGTAGGAACTAGAAAAGGTGATGTCCAGTCACTAATTAAAAAATAAAACTATGATGTCCTTAATGTAGAAACTAGAATAACAGGTGATATCCAGTCACTAATTAAAAATTTAAACAATGATGTCCTTAATGTAGGAAGTAGAATAACAGGTGATATACAGTCACTAATTAAAAAATAAAACAATGATGTCCTTAATGTAGGAACTAGAATAACAGGTGATATCCGGTCACTAATTAAAAAATAAAACAATGATGTCCTTAATGTAGGAACTAGAATAACAGGTGATATCCGGTCACTAATTAAAAAATAAAACAATGACGTCTTTAATGTAGGAACTAGAATAACAGCTGATATCCAGTCACTAATTAAAAAATAAAACAATGATGTCCTTAATGTAGGAACTAGAATAACAGGTGATATCCAGTCACTAATTAAAAAATAAAACAATGATGTCCTTAATGTAGAAACTACAATAACAGGTGATATCCGATCACTAATTAAAAAATTAAACAATGATGTCCTTCATGAAGGAACTAGATAAAAGGTAATATCCGGTCACTATTTAAAAAATGAAACAATGATGTCCTTAATGTAGGAACTAGAATAACAGGTGATATCCAGTCACTAATTAAAAAATAAAACAATGATGTCCTTAATGTAGGAAATAGAATAACAGGTGATGTCCAGTCACTAATTAAACAATAAAACAATGATGTCCTTAATGTAGGAACTAGAACAGGTGATATCCAGTCACTAATTAAAAAATAAAACTATGATGTCCTTAATGTAGGAACATGAATAACTGGTGATATCCAGTCACTAATTAAAAAATAAAACAACAATGTCCTTAATGTAGGAACTAGAATAACAAGTGATATCCAGTCACTAATTAAAAAATAAAGCAAATTCCTTAATGTAGGAACTAGAATAGCAGGTGATAACCGGACACTAATTAAAAAATAAAACAATGATGTCCATCATGAAGGAACTAGATAAGCAGGTGATATGCAGTCACTAATACAAAAATAAAACAACAATGTCCTTAATGTAGGAACCAGAATAATAGGTGATATCTGGTCACTAATAAAAAAATAAAAGAATGATGTCCTTAATGTAGGAACTAGAATAACAGGTGATATCCGGTCACTAATTTATAAATAAAACATCAATGTCCTTAATGTTACCACTAGAATAAAAGCTGATATCCGGTCACTAATTTAAAAATAAAACAAAGATGTCTTTAATGTAGGAGCGAGAATAACAGGTGATATCTGGTCACTAATCCAAAAATAAAACAATGATGTCCTTAATGTAGGAACTAGAATAACAGGTGATATCCAGTCACTAATTAAAAAATAAAACAAATTCCTTAATGTAGGAACTAGAATAACAGGTGATATCCAGTCACTAATTAAAAAATAAAACAATGATGTCCTTAATGTAGGAACTAGAATAACAGGTGATGCCGGTCACTAAGTAAAAAATAAAACAATGACATCCTTAATGTAGAAACTAGAATAACAGGTGATATCCAGTCACTAATTAAAAAATAAAACAATGATGTCCTTAATGTAAGAACTAGAATAACAGGTGATATCCAGTCACTAATTAAAAAATAAAACAATTTCCTTAATGTAGGAACTAGAATAGCAAGTGATATCCGGTCACTAATTAAAAAATAAAACAATGATGTCCTTAATGTAGGAACTAGAATAACAGGTGATATCTGGTCACTAATTAAAAAATAAAACAATGATGTCCTTAATGTAGGAACTAGAATAACAGGTGATATCCAGTCACTAATTAAAAAATAAAACAATGATGTCCTTAATGTAGGAACTAGAATAACAGGTGATATCCAGTCACTAATTAAAAAATAAAACAATGATGTCCTTAATGTAGGAACTAGAATAACAGGTGATATCTGGTCACTAATTAAAAAAATAAAACAACAATGTCCTTAATGTAGGATTTAGAATAACGGGTGATATCCAGTCAGTAATTAAACAATAAAACAATGATTTCCTTAATGTAGGAACTAGCATAACAGGTGATATCCAGTCACTAATTAAAAAATAAAACAATGATTTCCTTAATGTAAGAATTAGAATAACAGGTGATATTAGTCACAAATTAAAAAATAAAACAATGATGTCCTTAATGTAGGAACTAGAATAACAGGTGCTATCCAGTCACTAATTAAAAAATAAAACAACAATGTCCTTAATGTAGGAACTAGAATAACAGGTGATATCCACTCACTAATTAAAAAATAAAACAACAATGTCCTTAATGTAGGAACTAGAATAACAGGTGATATCCGGTCACTAATTAAAAAATAAAACAATGATGTCCTTAATGTAGGAACTAGAATAACAGGTGATATCCGGTCACTAATTAAAAAATAAAACAACAATGTCCTTAATGTAGGAACTAGAATAACAGGTGATATCTGGTCACTAATTAAAAAAATAAAACAACAATGTCCTTAATGTAGGAACTAGAATAACAGGTGATATCTGGTCACTAATTAAAAAATAAAACAACAATGTCCTTAATGTAGGAACTAGAATAACAGGTGATATCTGGTCACTAATTAAAAAATAAAACAATGATGTCCTTAATGTAGGAACTAGAATAACAGGTGATATCCAGTCACTAATTAAAAAATAAAACAACAATGTCCTTAATGTAGGAACTAGAATAACAGGTGATATCCAGTCACTAATTAAAAAATAAAACAATGATGTCCTTAATGTAGGAACTAGAATAACAGGTGATATCTGGTCAATAATTAAAAAATAAAATAACAGTGTCCTTAATGTAGGAACTAGAATAACAGGTGATATCCGGTCACTAATAAAAAAATAAATGAATGATGTCCTTAATGTAGGAACTAGAATAACAGGTGATATCCGGTCACTAATAAAAAAATAAATGAATGATGTCCTTAATGTAGGAACTAGAATAACAGGTGATAATCGGTCACTAATTTATAAATAAAACATCGATGTCATTAATGTTAGCACTAGAATAACAGGTGATATCCAGTCACGAACTGAAAAATAAAAGAAAGATGTTTTTAATGTAGGAACGAGAATAACAAGTGATATTCGGTCACTAATTCAAAAATAAAACAACAATGTCCTTAATGTACAAAGTAGAATAACAGGTGATATCTGGTCACTAATTAAAAAATAAAACAATAATGTCTTTAATGTAGGAAATAGAATAACAGGTGATATCCAGTCACTAATTAAAAAATAAAACAATGATGTCCTTAATGTAGGAACTAGAATAACAGGTAATATCCGGTCACTAACTAAAAAATAAAACAATGATGTCTTTAATGTAGGAACTAGAATAACAGGTGATATCCAGTCACTAATTAAATAATAAAACAATGATGTCTTTAATGTAAGTACTAAAATAACAGGTGATATCCGATCACTAATTAAAAAATTAAACAATGATGTCCTTCATGAAGGAACTAGATAAAAGGTGATATTGGGTCACTAAATAAAAATAAAACAAAGATGTCCTTAATGTAGGAACTAGAATAATAGGCGATATCCGGTCACTAATTAAAAATAAAACAATGATGTCCTTAATGTAGGAACTAGAATAACAGGTGATATCCGATCACTAATTAAAAAATTAAACAATGATGTCCTTCATGAAGGAACTAGATAAAAGGTGATATTGGGTCACTAAATAAAAAATAAAATAACAGTGTCCTTAATGTAGGAACTAGAATAACAGGTGATATCCGGTCACTAACAAAAAAATAAAAGAATGACGTCCTTAGTGTAGGAACTAGAATAACAGGTGATATCCGGTCACTAATTAAAAAATAAAACAATGACGTCTTTAATGTAGGAACTAGAATAACAGCTGATATCCAGTCACTAATTAAAAAATAAAACAATGATGTCCTTAATGTAGGAACTAGAATAACAGGTGATATCCGGTCACTAATTCAAAAATAACAACAATGTCCTTAATGTAGGAACTAGAATATCAGGTGATATCCTGTCACTAATTAAAAAATAAAACAATTTCCTTAATGTAGGAACTAGAATAGCAGGTGATGTCCAGACAATAATTAAAAATAAAACACTGATGTCCTTCATGAAGGAACTAGATAAGCAGATGATATGCAGTCACTAATTAAAAAATAAAACAATGATGTCCTTAATGTATTAACTAGAATAACAGGTGAAATCCGGTCACTAATAAAAAAATAAAAGAATGATGTCCTTAATGTAGGAACTAGAATAACAGGTGAAATCCGGTCACTAATAAAAAAATAAAAGAATGATGTCCTTAATGTAGGAACTAGAATAACACGTGATATCCGGTCACTAATTAAAAAATAAAACAACAATGTCCTTAATGTAGGAACTAGAATAACAGGTGATATCCAGTCACTAATTAAAAAATAAAACAACAATGTCCTTAATGTAGGAACTAGAATAACAGGTGATATCCAGTCACTAATTAAAAAATAAAACAATGATGTCCTTAAAGTAGGAACTAGAATAACAGGTGATGTCCGGTCACTAATTAACAAATAAAACAACGATGTCCTTAATGTAGGAACTAGAATAACAGGTGATATCCAGTCACTAATTAAAAAATAAAACAATGATGTCCTTAATGTAGGAACTGGAATAACAGGTGATATCCGGTCACTAATTAGAAAATAAAACAATGATGTCCTTAATGTAGGAACTGGAATAACCGGTGATATCCAGTCACTAATTAAAAAATAAAACAACAATGTCCTTAATGTAGGAACTAGAATAACAGCTGATATCCAGTCACTAATTAAAAAATAAAACAATGATGTCCTTAATGTAGGGACTAGAGTAACAGGTGATATCTGGTCACTACTTAAAAAAATAAAAGAACAATATCTTTAATGTAGGAACTAGAATAACGGGTGATATTCATTCACTAATTAAAAAATAAAACAATGATGTCCTTAATGTAAGAACTAGAATAGCATGTGATGTCCAGTCACTAATTAAAAAATAAAACAATTTCCTTAATGTAGGAAGTAGAATAGCAAGTGATATTTGGTCACTAATTACAAAATAAAACAACAATGTCTTTAATGTAGGAATTAGAATACCAGGTGATATCCGGCCACTAAATAAAAAATAAAACAATGTCATTAATGTAGGATCTAGAATAACAGGTGATATCTGGTCACTAATTAAAAAATAAAACAATGATGTCCTTAATGTAGGAACTAGAATAACAGGTGATATCCAGTCACTAATTAAAAAATAAAACAATGATGTCCTTAATGTAGGAACTAGAATAACAGGTGATATCCAGTCACTAATTAAAAAATAAAACAATGATGTCCTTAATGTAGGAACTAGAATAACAGGTGATATCTGGTCACTAATTAAAAAATAAAACAATGATGTCCTTAATACAGGAACTAGAATAACAGGTGATATCCAGTCACCAATTAAAAAAATAAAACAATGATGTCCTTCATGAAGGAACTAGATAACAGGTGATATCCAGTCACTAATAAAAAAATAAAACAACAATGTCCTTAATGTAGGAACTAGAATAACAGGTGATATCCAGTCACTAATTAAAAAATAAAACAACAATGTCCTTAATGTAGGAACTAGAATAACAGGTGATATCCGGTCACTAATTAAAAAATAAAACAATGATGTCCTTAATGTAGGAACTAGAATAACAGGTGATATCCAGTCACTAATTAAAAAATAAAACAATGATTTCCTTAATGTAAGAATTAGAATAACAGGTGATATCCAGTCACTAATTAAAAAATAAAACAATGATGTCCTTAATGTAGGAACTAGAATAACAGGTGATATCCAGTCACTAATTAAAAAATAAAACAATGATGTCCTTAATGTAGGAACTGGAATAACAGGTGATATCCAGTCACTAATTAAAAAATAAAACAATGTCCTTAATGTAGGAACTAGAATAACAGGTGATATCCAGTCACTAATTAAAAAATAAAACAACAATGTCCTTAATGTAGGAACTAGAATAACAGGTGATATCCAGTCACTAATTAAAAAATAAAACAATGATGTCCTTAATGTAGGAACTAGAATAACAGGTGATATCCGGTCACTAATTAAAAAATAAAACAATGATGTCCTTAATGTAGGAACTAGAATAACAGGTGATATCCGGTCACTAATTAAAAAATAAAACAATGATGTCCTTAATGTAGGAACTAGAATAACAGGTGATATCCGGTCACTAATTAAAAAATAAAACAATGATGTCCTTAATGTAGGAACTAGAATAACAGGTGATATCCAGTCACTAATTAAAAATAAAACAATGATGTCCTTAATGTAGGAACTAGAATAACAGGTGATATCCAGTCACTAATTAAAAAATAAAACAATGATGTCCTTAATGTAGGAACTAGAATAACAGGTGATATCCGGTCACTAATTAAAAAATAAAACAACAATGTCCTTAATGTAGGAATTAGAATAACAGGTGATATCCAGTCACTAATTAAAAAATAAAACAATGATGTCCTTAATGTAGGAACTAGAATAACAGGCTATGTCCAGCCACTAATTAAAAAATAAAACAACAATGTCCTTAATGTAGGATCTAGAATAACAGGTGATATCCAGTCACTAATTAAAAAATAAAACAATGATGTCCTTAATGTAGGAAATAGAATAACAGGTGATGTCCGTCACTAATTAAACAATAAAACAATGATGTCCTTAATGTAGGAACTAGAACAGGTGATATCCAGTCACTAATTAAAAAATAAAACTATGATGTCCTTAATGTAGGAACATGAATAACTGGTGATATCCAGTCACAAATTAAAAAATAAAACAACAATGTCCTTAATGTAGGAACTAGAATTACAGATGATATCCGGTCACTAATTAAAAAATAAAACAATGATGTCCTTAATGTAGGAACTAGAATAACAGGTGATATCCGGTCACTAATTAAAAAATAAAACAATGATGTCCTTAATGTAGGAACTAGAATAACAGGTGATATCCGGTCACTAATTAAAAAATAAAACAATGATGTCCTTAATGTAGGAACTAGAATAACAGGTGATATCCAGTCACTAATTAAAAATAAAACAATGATGTCCTTAATGTAGGAACTAGAATAACAGGTGATATCCGGTCACTAATTAAAAAATAAAACAATGATGTCCTTAATGTAGGAACTAGAATAACAGGTGATATCCAGTCACTAATTAAAAAATAAAACAATGATGTCCTTAATGTAGGAACTAGAATAACAGGTGATATCCGGTCACTAATTAAAAAATAAAACAACAATGTCCTTAATGTAGGAACTAGAATAACAGGTGATATCTGGTCACTAATTAAAAAATAAAACAACAATGTCCTTAATGTAGGAACTAGAATAACAGGTGATATCCGGTCACTAATTAAAAAATAAAACAATGATGTCCTTAATGTAGGAACTAGAATAACAGGTGATATCCAGTCACTAATTAAAAAATAAAACAATGATGTCCTTAATGTAGGAAATAGAATAACAGGTGATGTCCGTCACTAATTAAAAAATAAAACAATGATGTCCTTAATGTAGGAACTAGAATAACAGGTGATATCCAGTCACTAATTAAAAAATAAAACAATGATGTCCTTAATGTAGGAACTAGAATAACAGGTGATATCCGGTCACTAATTAAAAAATAAAACAATGATGTCCTTAATGTAGGAACTAGAATAACAGGTGATATGCAGTCACTAATTAAAAAATAAAACAACAATGTCCTTAATGTAGGAACTAGAATAACAGGTGATATCCGGTCACTAATTAAAAAATAAAACAACAATGTCCTTAATGTAGGAACTAGAATAACAGGTGATATCCAGTCACTAATTAAAAAATAAAACAACAATGTCCTTAATGTAGGATCTAGAATAACAGGTGATATCCAGTCACTAATTAAAAAATAAAATAATGAAGTCCTTAATGTAGGAACTAGAATAGCAAGTGATATTCGGTCACTAATTAAAAAATAAAATTATTTCCTTAATGTAGGAACTAGAATAGCAGGTGATATCAGTTCACTAATTAAAAAATAAAACAATGATGTCCTTAATGTAGGAACTAGAATAACAGGTGATATCCGGTCACTAATTAAAAATAAAACAATGATGTCCTTCATGTAGGAACTAGAATAACAGGTGATATCCATTCACTATTTAAAAAATAAAACAATGATGTCCTTAATGTAGGAACTGCAATAACAGGTGATATCCGGTCACTAATTAAAAAATAAAACAACAATTTCCTTAAAGTAGGAACTAGAATAACAGGTGATATCCGGTCACTAATTACAAAATAAAACAACAATGTCCTTAATGTAGGAATTAGAACAGGTGCTATCCAGTCACTAATTAAAAAATAAAACAACAATGTCCTTAATGTAGGAACTAGAATAACAGGTGATATCCGGTCACTAATTAAAAAATAAAACAATGATGTCCTTAATGTAGGAACTAGAATAACAGGTGATATCCAGTCACTAATTAAAAAAATAAAACAACAATGTCCTTAATGTAGGAACTAGAATAACAGGTGATATCCGGTCACTAATTAAAAAATAAAACAATGATGTCCTTAATGTAGGAACTAGAATAACAGGTGATATCCGGTCACTAATTAAAAAATAAAACAATGATGTCCTTAATGTAGGAACTAGAATAACAGGTGATATCCAGTCACTAATTAAAAAATAAAACAATGATGTCCTTAATGTAGGAACTAGAATAACAGGTGATATCTGGTCACTAATTAAAAAATAAAACAATGATGTCCTTAATGTAGGAACTAGAATAACAGGTGATATCCGGTCACTAATTAAAAAATAAAACAACAATGTCCTTAATGTAGGAACTAGAATAACAGGTGATATCCGGTCACTAATTAAAAAATAAAACAATGATGTCCTTAATGTAGGAACTAGAATAACAGGTGATATCCAGTCACTAATTAAAAAATAAAACAACAATGTCCTTAATGTAGGAACTAGAATAACAGGTGATATCCGGTCACTAATTAAAAAATAAAACAACAATGTCCTTAATGTAGGAACTAGAATAACAGGTGATATCCGGTCACTAATTAAAAAATAAAACAATGATGTCCTTAATTTAAGAACTAGAAAAACAGGTTATATCCGGTCACTAATTAAAAACTAAAACAATGATGTCCTTAATTTAAGAACTAGAATAACAGGTTATATCCACTCACTAATTAAAAAATAAAACAATGATGTCCTTAATGTAGGAACTAGAATAACAGGTGATATCCGGTCACTAATTAAAAAATAAAACAACAATGTCCTTAATGTAGGAACTAGAATAACAGGTGATATCCAGTCACCAATTAAAAAATTAAAACAATGATGTCCTTCATGAAAGAACTAGATAACAGGTGATATCCGGTCACTAAATAAAAAATAAAACAACAATGTCCTTAATGTAGGAACTAGAATAACAGGTGATATCCAGTCACTAATTAAAAAATAAAACAATGATGTCCTTAATGTAGGAACTAGAATAACAGGTGATGCCGGTCACTAATAAAAAATAAAACAATGATGTCCTTCATGAAGGAACTAGAATAACAGGTGATATCCGGTCACTAATTAAAAAATAAAACAACAATGTCCTTAATGTAGGAACCAGAATAATAGGTGATATCTGGTCACTAATAAAAAAATAAAAGAATGATGTCCTTAATTTAGGAACTAGAATAACAGGTGATATCCGGTCACTAATTTATAAATAAAACATCGATGTCCTTAACGTTAGCACTAGAATAACAGGTGATATCTGGTCACTAATTGAAAAATAAAACAAAGATGTCTTTAATGTAGGAGCGGGAATAACAGGTGCTATCTGGTCACTAATTCAAAAATAAAACAACAATGTCCTTAATGTACGCAAAATGAACTATTCAAAAGCTGATAGCCTTCACTGGCTAATGGTTTAAAGTTTCATTAGCAAAACATACCAAGATGCATAAAAGATTAGCATGCATTTTCCTTTTTTTCCTAACATTTCTTTATTTATGCAAGCATTCTAAGACATTCTGTTGAAGCAGGGTTAAACACACCATTAAGCGTGACTGTCACAGAAGTTACAGTGGGGCCATTTTACTGTTTTATTATTGCTACTTGTGATGTAATTTCAGGAAGGAATAGGATTTGTTTTGTTTGTTGGGGTTTAAGACCAACTGAGATTTATTTAGCCAGTTTCCTGTAGAAGTGAAAGCTTCCTGTGTGATGGACTCTGAGGTGAATATATTTGAGTAGCAAACTAAAGCTTAGTATATTGTATTATGTTGGCAAGTTTTGATTCTTTATGCAGATCATTAATGAAGATATTGAGAAGTACTGGCCTAAGCATGGAGACTTGGAGGGCTCCTGTAGTGATTGCAAGGAATGTGGAGAGGGATTCAGCCACCTAGTTCAAGGTTTGAGGCCCATAAGATTTAGTTGTTGGAGGAGTAGTTGATGTGAGGAATCTATTATGCTCTGCTACATTATCTTACATTGCACTAAATGTACAACTGGACTCCCAAACTTAAAAATATACATATATATTTGGCTAATATAAACCTGCTTTTATGTCATTTAGTAATATACTATTTTAGTGATATTCTTAAACTGTCAACTTTCATAAACTTACTCTAAAGTATTACTTTTCCTCCTTCAGTCAATTCAAGTTTTTACTATTTAATCTTATTGTATAAATCTCTGCATCATATTTCAAACAAGGGAGCTTTTCTCCCTAGGCTTACACTGAAAATGGGTTATACACACAAAACAGTCAGTGTTATCCCTTACAACTAGCAAAAAATAAGTAATAAAAAGTAATATGGAAAACACCAGGCACAGGATTTTCAGGAACTTTAAAACCCACAGCAGTCCACTCAATGTATATTTAAAAATGAACAGTATTTTATTCACATCAAGAACTCCATAAGATTTAGCGCTTTTGTCTACTGCACCATAGGCTTCATCAGAATCAATAAAAAAAATCACCACTAATATTTATACCATTTTCAAGCCAATAAGTTTATTAATTAACAGCAACTTCTTCATTAACTTAAAGCAGCAGTAAAAAACTGCCATGTAAGCTCCTGTTCAAAAACTGCATATATAAAATACTAAAACTTATAAATAAACAATATGAATAACTGAATCTTACTAGTACTTAAAGTTTACAATGTAATAGTCAAGGAACAGCTTACTTAGATACATACATCTCTCACAATGACAAAGGGGTTAAATCTAGAATATATAGGAAAAGCACTTTTAGTTACTCTTATTTCGAATATACTAGTTGTCATCCTTGGAAACAAAAAAAGAGTATACTGAAAGGGTGGTGTATAATGGCAGCTCGGATGACCGCTGACTATGAGGAGATGAGAAGTGATATTGCCAACATTGGCCGAATGTTTAAGGATAGAAGATACCCCGTTTCTATGATTAATGATGTTTCTCAATATGTTATGAGAATGGAGCAAAAAATATAAGCCACTATTAGGAACAGAATTGATAAGTAATAGAAATACAGAGGGAAACACTAGTTTTAATAGAGCATTAATATTAGAATATAATCCAACAGCAGAAATAGTAAAAAATATAGTTACACGAAGCTGGGCTCATCTAAAAGGTGATGCCGAGGTTGGTAGAATCTTGGAGCACAAGTCTAACTTTGTGTATAAAACTGCCCCGAACTTGAAAAATAAAATTGAATGTAATAGAGCTATAGCAGCACAAGTAAGAACTAATGAAGGTACTAGGAAATGTGACAGGTGTAATCAGTGCTTTGCTATCATAGAGGACAACTATATTATTATTACGAATGTTACTAAAACAGAGATATGTTTTAAGAAAGGGAACTGTAATACCAAGCAGGTGACATATTTATCTAACTGCAACACCTGTGCTGCATTCTATATAGGGAAAACCTATAGAGCTTTTAAAAACAGGATATATACGAACATCTTTATAATATAAGGAGAAAGGATAAAAATAGTGCCCTATATAGATATATGCAAGCTAATCCTACCTACTTTGCTTTCAGGTTTGGCATTGTGCAAATAGTTATATCACAGCCTGGGGGGATATATAAAAGCTATTTTGAAAGAGAGAGAGGTGAGATGGCAGTTGCTGTTAAATGCAACTTGTACCGCTGGTATTAATGATAATATTACTATTACACCTGTGCTGGAATTAAGACAATAGTAGATATAATAATATGTATATGAGTATTTTATTGTCATAAATAAGTCATACTATTATGAATGTATTATATATAGGTTAAACTTCAGCTTGCCATTTGAACATATAGTATGTTTAACATATAAATACATGTTTTTAGTATTAGGTTTTTAAAAAAAATTATGAACAATAACAGTTATTCATGCAGTTTATTTATTCTAGTGTTTATATTTGCAGTTTATTAGAACTGGGACTCATATATGATAGTTGCTTTAAGCTAATTAAGTAGTTGCTGTTAGTTAATGAATTCATTGGCTTAAAAAGGGTATAAATATCAGTGAAGACTGTTTTTTAATTGAATCTGATGAAGTCTATGGTGCAGTAGATGACCGTGCTAAATCTTATGGAGTTTCTGATGTGAATAAAAGACTGTTCATTTTTAAAATACACTGAGTGGACTGCTGTGGGATTTGGAGTGCTTGGCAATCCTGCGGCTCGTGTTTTCTCTGTTACTTTTTACTATTCATTTATTGTGGTAAGATAATTGTACTATTACAGATTCCTTGATTTTGTTCAATATCCCAATCACAGACATTATTCCAGTATCACAAATACCTCTTTGGTCTGTCCAAGCTATTACTAGGAAACTTCTAACTAAGAACTGCAAATGCAAAACTACTCTTTTACTAGTGAAATGTATCTGTCTAGCCAAATCTGTTTGTACAAATGAATCATAGATGATAAAAATGAGAACTAGAAAGGTAACTCATCAATACACAGCCTGGCAGAAATGTAATGATCTATTAGAGAATCAGTAATGGTTTTGTGTATATAATTCTTGTTATGGACTTCAGTTTTATTTTGCTTCAAACTGTTGAATTATTTTTGCAATATATACAGATAAAACTTAAAGAACCAATCCATTCCTACTGTTCAGATGTTATAATGCTTCTGTAGGAAAATGTAATTAAAATAAAGAAAAAATGAATCTGTTCCTACTGTTAAAATATTCCAATACTGTGGTAGGAACATTAACTCACAAAAATACTCTCCTACTGTTCAGATATTATAGTACTGTGGCAGGAACATTAACTCAAGAAAATACTCTCCTACTGTTCAGATATTATAGTACTGTGGTAGGAACATTAACTCAAGAAAATACTCTCCTACTGTTCAGATATTATAGTACTGTGGCAGGAACATTAACTCAAGAAAATACTCTCCTACTCTTCAGATATTATAGTACTGTGGCAGGAACATTAACTCAAGAAAATACTCTCCTACTGTTCAGATATTATAGTACTGTGGCAGGAACATTAACTCAAGAAAATACTCCCCTACTGTTCAGATATTATAGTACTGTGGCAGCAACATTAACTCAAGAAAATACTCTCCTACATTTAGATATTATAGTACTGTGGCAGGAACATTAACTCAAGAAAATACTCTCCTACTGTTCAGATATTATAGTACTGTGGTAGGAACATTAACTCAAGAAAATACTCTCCTACTGTTCAGATATTATAGTACTGTGGCAGGAACATTATTTATTTTTATTTTATTTTTTTTTATTTTACATTTGTTAACCGGGCTAGTCTGGCTGGATACATGTCCATTTTCAGCAGAGGCCCGAGGAGAAAAGCTCCATTAACATACTAGTAACTTATAATAAAAAGAACAAGCAATAAAATAACAAATATCAAAACAAAGACCAAAACAAGCAGATTATATAAACATAATAGCAAATAAAGGAACAATTGTTATGTAGTTTAGTGAAATGCTGAGGGATTATAACAGGAAAATAAAAACTGAGAGGCAACCTTCTTTTGAATGATTGCTAGAGTAAGACTGCTAGTAAATGCAGAAGATTGGTAATAGACTGACATATGGAGAGTCAAATATAAATTACACTATTTACAATTTAGAATAGAATAAGTTGTGCCAGGGCACTAGTATAAGGAAGGGGATAAACATAGAAGAGATCAGTGGAAAGGTAGGAAAAGAACAGATGACAAGATGAAGTGATATAGCATGTAGATGGAGGAAGTAGGAAGTGTAAGGAAAAAAGAGAAAAAGAAATTCCGAAAGTGGGTCAGTAGAGGCATAATTAAGGGTAGAGAAGCAACCAGTAGAAGTGAAGGGGGGGACTGGAAAGAGGTGAAATCATTGCTGAGCTCAGTCAGGATTAGCGTATGGGCATAGCCAGTGGGTTTGTAAATGGGTTCTTATTTGTTTTTTTTGAAAAGGTGAGGTGAGCTTAGGGTGGTCAGGTCTATGGGGAGTTTATTCCAATATGATCCTACAGTATTGGCAAATAAGGAGTCACCTGCTTTATTGTGGGATTTGAGAGTAGTTACTAGAAGCTTCCTGGTTGAGCGAAGGGAAGTAAGATTTTTATATGGGGTGATGAGGTTATTAAGTATGGGTGTATTGGAGGGGTAATGTAGAATTTTATAAGTTATGACTAATTGATGTAGAAGTATTATGTTCTGAAGTTCTAGCCAATTAAGTTGTTTTAGATTGAGACAGTGATGTGTACGGAATGGGGAACCTGTGGCAAACCTGGCAATACTGTGATGCAGCTGTGTTGAGTTTTTGAAGGTTAGCTTTAGAGAGGTTGATAAATGATGGAGAGGCATACAATAGTGTGGAGATGAGGTGAGTTTGGGCAAGAGACACTCGGGTAGTAGCAGTAAGAAAGGGCTTAAGTCTATACAGGGCACCTATTTTTTTATTAACAGTCTTGATGGTCAGATCAATGTGGGAGTCAAAGCTTAGCTGATTGTCTATAGTGACGCCCAGTAGTTTAGTGGAACTATCAGGGGTAATGATAGTGCCATTACAGGACACAATGGAAAATGAGATAGGGGCAGATTTAAGGGTGGGGCTGAAGAGTAGTAATTTGTTTTTTTTGGGATTAAGGAAGAGACAGATATGTTGGAACCATTTTTCTGCTGCTGTAAAGACATTTTGGGTGGAGGAGTGGAGTTTTTCTGGAGATAAAGCAGAACAGATGAGAGTAGAATCATCCACATATTGTATACAAGTGGATGTTGGGAGTGAAGTAGGTAGGTTATTTATGAATATGGAGAAAAGGAGGGGGCCTAAGATGGAGCCTTGTGGGACACCGATAGTGACAGGGAGCTGAGAGGATAGATGGCTGTCCCAGAGGACTGCTTGTTTTCTATCTTTCAAGGAAGAGTCAAACCACTGTAGTGCTAATGAATCAAGTGAGAGGGATTTTAAAGTATCTAGGAGAAGTTGATGGTTAACCATGTCGAAAGCTTTAGAGAGGTCAAGGAAAAGCACAGAGGAGTAAAGGTTGTTATTGCATTTTTTGTTGATCACGTCTGTGAAGGAGAGAAGGGCAGTGGAAGTACTGTGGTGGGGCCTAAAACCATGTTGTGAGTCTACGAGTAGGTTATTTTGTAAGAGATGACATAAGAGTTGATGGTGAATGCAACGTTCCATAATTTTAGATAGTGGAGATAGAAGGGCAATTGGGCGGAAATTAGAAAGTTCATTTGAGTTGCCTCCTTTGTGGAGGGGAATGATATGGGAGATTTTCCAGCAGGATGGGATAGTGGATTCAGTTATAGTTCTGTTAATTAATATGGAGACTGGGTAAGCTAGTTCATGTGCAGCTAGTTGCAGATATTCAGCTGGTAGTTTGTCGGCTGAAGGGGTGCAAGGTTTAAGTTTAGAGAGTAACTTACGTATGTAGGTTGTGGAGACTGTATTAAATTTTAGTGTAGGGGTGCTGTTTAGAGGAGGGGTTATTTGAAGGGAAAGGGGGGAGTCATGGTGTTTGCTAGAGAGGTGACTGTTTCAGAGAAGGAGTTGTTGAAGGTGTTGGCTATTATATTGGGTTGGGTCTGAGCTAGGCTAGCTGGTGTAGGTGTTTTGGTGTTCCCTGGATGGATCAGTTTATTGATTCCTGACCAGAAGTGTTTGGGGTTTTGATTTCTGTGTTGTTGATACTGAAGGTAGTAATTCTTTTTATCCAGGTAGGTGAGTTTCTTAGTTGTATTTCTCAGGTGTTTGTAATTTTGATGGTCAGATGGGTTTTTAGTGGATCTCCATTTTTTCCATAACTTATTTCTAGCTAGCATTGTTTGTTTGGTTTTTTTGGAAAGCCAGGGGGCTGCTTTAGAGCCTATTCTAATTAATCGGGATGGTGCATGATGCTGGAGAATTTGTAGGAAGGTGTTGTTGAAATAGGTAACTGCTTCATCAATTGGGAGGTGTTTTAGAGCCGACCAGTTATATTCTTTGAGTTCATTACGGAAAGAAGACAGGTTAAAATTAGTTTTGTTGTGTACAGTACGATAAGTAGCCTGTTTGGGATTGTTGTATTTTTGTTTAGTGATGTAAGTGAGGAGATGATCGCTGATATTGTCAGGGAGTGTTCCAGTTTTATAAGAGAGGGGATTGTTGTTGATTAGTATCCAGTCTAGAATGGCTAGTTTATTGGTAGATTTGTGTATTCTAGTAGGGGAGTTTATGGTTTGTTGAAAGTTAAAAAGATTAAGGTGAAAGGTAGGTTTGGGAGAGATATAGGAGTTCCAATCAATATTAAAGTCTCCTAAGATTATGGTTTCCTGAGGAAAGCTACAGGAGACCCAGCTAAGAATATTTTCTAGTGTATTAGAGTTATTGCCTGGAGGGATGTAGGAGCATATTACGTAAATGGCTTTGTTTTTATTCACTTGGAGTTTGGTACAGAGTATTTCAGCATTGACTGGGGAGGGGGGCAGGGAGTCAGTTAAGGCTACCTGTAGTTGGGATTTGTAAAGTAAGGCCACTCCCCCGCCCTTTTTGTTAAGGCGATCTTGCCTTAAGGTACTATAACCTGGGGGAGTGAATTTGTTGTCTTTGGTACCTGGTTTAAGCCATGTTTCAGTGAGACAGAGAATATCAAAGGCATAGAAGTCAATTAAAGCATGGAGTTGAGTGATTTTATTGTTGATGCTACGAATATTTAGGTGAGCTATAGTGAGGGAGTCATTAGAGAAAGGAGAACTAAGATTGTTGGCAGTGTGGTTAGAAGTGGTGTGGGTAAGAGGATTATAGGGGCCAGGGTTGGGGTGGATGTCCCCGTGTATCAGTAAAAGAGTTTGTGGAATTTGAAATACTTTTGAGTTTTTGCAGGGTATTAGATAAAGCCGTCTATTGGTTAGAAATCTATTATGGTGTAATTTGTGGTAGAGAGGGGGAAGGTAGGGACAGGAAGATAGGATATTAATATGTGTTTGTTCAGCTAGAGGAAGTAGAGAGGTTGTGTGTTTGGCTAAATTAGGAGATTGGCAAAGGGTTAGATGTTCGTAGGAAGTAAGAGTATAGTAAAAGAGAAGGATGTTAAGGAGTAGTAGAGGATACACTAGTTTGAGGCTTAAAGGCATGTTAATAGTGGGAAGAGGTTTGTAAGTTAGTATTAGGTGGTCTAGGGTGGTGGAGAGTGGGATGTGGCAGTTAGATAGGAATCAGGAGAGTGGGTGAGGTGTTAAGTTTGGAGTAAAGAGTTAATTAGTGAGAGTGGGGCAGGAAGTGAGATAGGTTGTGAGAAAGTTGGAGGTGTGGCAGAGGAAGTATAAAGGTAGGACCCCTGGGGGTGGGTGGGAATTGGGGGTAGGGAGGGGAGAGGAGTGAGCCACTTGAGGCGAGCAGGCAGCAGAAACCACAGAAGAAGAGATGAGAAAGGAGACAATCAGGTGTGCAGGAAAGTGAGATAGGAAAGGAGAAAGTCAAGCTGGACAGGATGGGAAAAAGACTAGAGAGCACTGGAAGTTAAAAGTGTTAGATAAATATAGAGGCAGTGTAAAGCATGCAGAAGGAGGGCAGGAGGAATGAGAGAGGTAAGGAAGAGTGATAGCAGGTTAGAGGTATGAAATGCAGACTAGATTAGGTGGCAGATAGAAGGGCAGTAGGGTAGAGAGTGGAGGTAACAACGAAGAATAAGGACAAAAGATAAGCCTTGCAGTCCAAAGAAGGGCTAGTAGGAGTCAAAAATAGGAGCAAGGTAGTAGCCAGGAGAGGATGGTATCCTGCTCTAAGGCTCAGGTGGGAACAGATAGTGAGAAGGGGTTGAAAATCAGGATATGGTAGTGTGGAGGCAGATGGAAAAAATAAGGTGTAAAAAGGCTGGAAAAGGAAGAGTATCCAAAAATAAAGGGGAAAGGTAAAGACCGAGAGGTAGCTGGCTGTTGGAGGCTAGAGTACTGAATAGCTGTGAACTCTTTTAGGGTACCCAATGGGAGTCAAACAAATCAACATTAATGGAGCCCAAACATACATTCAATTCCCAGAGAGGTCAGTGTAGGTTGAGATAGTCCAAGTTGCATTCACTGTAGGAGGACCGAGGTCGTCAGACACAGGTTAGGAGTAGGTTATGGTAGGAGTACAGCTAGAGCTTGGGGCTGAGCAAGCACGCAGTACAGCAGCCACAGCAGCCAGAGAGGTTCAGGACTCAAGAAAATACTCTCCTACTGTTCAGATATTATAGTACTGTGGTAGGAACATTAACTCAAGAAAATACTCTCCTACTGTTCAGATATTATAGTACTGTGGTAAAAACATTAACTCAAGAAAATACTCTCCTACTGTTCAGATATTATAGTACTGTGGCAGGAACATTAACTCAAGAAAATACTCTCCTACTGTTCAGATATTATAGTACTGTGGCAGGAACATTAACTCAAGAAAATACTCTTCTACTGTTCAGATATTATAGTACTGTGGTAGGAACATTAACTCAAGAAAATACTCTCCTACTGTTCAGATATTATGGTACTGTGGCAGCAACATTAACTCAAGAAAATACTCTCCTATGTTTAGATATTATAGTACTGTGGTAGGAACATTAACTCATGAAAATACTCTCCTACTGTTCAGATATTATAGTACTGTGGCAGGAACATTAACTCAAGAAAATACTCTCCTACTGTTCAGATATTATAGTACTGTGGTAGGAACATTAACTCAAGAAAATACTCTCCTACTGTTCAGATATTATAGTACTGTGGTAGGAACATTAACTCAAGAAAATACTCTCCTACTGTTCAGATATTATAGTACTGTGGCAGGAACATTAACTCAAGAAAATACTCTCCTACTGTTCAGATATTATAGTACTGTGGTAGGAACATTAACTCAAGAAAATACTCTCCTACTGTTCAGATATTATAGTACTGTGGTAGGAACATTAACTCAAGAAAATACTCTCCTACTGTTCAGATATTATAGTACTGTGGCAGGAACATTAACTCAAGAAAATACTCTCCTACTGTTCAGATATTATAGTACTGTGGCAGGAACATTAACTCAAGAAAATACTCTCCTACTGTTCAGATATTATAGTACTGTGGCAGGAACATTAACTCAAGAAAATACTCTCCTACTGTTCAGATATTATAGTACTGTGGCAGGAACATTAACTCAAGAAAATACTCTCCTACTGTTCAGATATTATAGTACTGTGGCAGGAACATTAACTCAAGAAAATACTCTCCTACTGTTCAGATATTATAGTACTGTGGCAGGAACATTAACTCAAGAAAATACTCTCCTACTGTTCAGATATTATAGTACTGTAGTAGGAACATTAACTCAAGAAAATACTCTCCTACTGTTCAGATATTATAGTACTGTGGCAGGAACATTAACTCAAGAAAATACTCTCCTACTGTTCAGATATTATAGTACTGTGGTAGGAACATTAACTCAAGAAAATACTCTCCTACTGTTCAGATATTATAGTACTGTGGTAGGAACATTAACTCAAGAAAATACTCTCCTACTGTTCAGATATTATAGTACTGTGGTAGGAACATTAACTCAAGAAAATACTCTCCTACTGTTCAGATATTATAGTACTGTGGCAGGAACATTAACTCAAGAAAATACTCTCCTACTGTTCAGATATTATAGTACTGTGGTAGGAACATTAACTCAAGAAAATACTCTCCTACTGTTCAGATATTATAGTACTGTGGTAGGAACATTAACTCAAGAAAATACTCTCCTACTGTTCAGATATTATAGTACTGTGGTAGGAACATTAACTCAAGAAAATACTCTCCTACTGTTCAGATATTATAGTACTGTGGTAGGAACATTAACTCAAGAAAATACTCTCCTACTGTTCAGATATTATAGTACTGTGGCAGGAACATTAACTCAAGAAAATACTCTCCTACTGTTCAGATATTATAGTACTGTGGTAGGAACATTAACTCAAGAAAATACTCTCCTACTGTTCAGATATTATAGTACTGTGGTAGGAACATTAACTCAAGAAAATACTCTCCTACTGTTCAGATATTATAGTACTGTGGTAGGAACATTAACTCAAGAAAATACTCTCCTACTGTTCAGATATTATAGTACTGTGGCAGGAACATTAACTCAAGAAAATACTCTCCTACTGTTCAGATATTATAGTACTGTGGCAGGAACATTAACTCAAGAAAATACTCTCCTACTGTTCAGATATTATAGTACTGTGGTAGGAACATTAACTCAAGAAAATACTCTCCTACTGTTCAGATATTATAGTACTGTGGTAGGAACATTAACTCAAGAAAATACTCTCCTACTGTTCAGATATTATAGTACTGTGGTAGGAACATTAACTCAAGAAAATACTCTCCTACTGTTCAGATATTATAGTACTGTGGTAGGAACATTAACTCAAGAAAATACTCTCCTACTGTTCAGATATTATAGTACTGTGGTAGGAACATTAACTCAAGAAAATACTCTCCTACTGTTCAGATATTATAGTACTGTGGCAGGAACATTAACTCAAGAAAATACTCTCCTACTGTTCAGATATTATAGTACTGTGGTAGGAACATTAACTCAAGAAAATACTCTCCTACTGTTCAGATATTATAGTACTGTGGTAGGAACATTAACTCAAGAAAATACTCTCCTACTGTTCAGATATTATAGTACTGTGGTAGGAACATTAACTCAAGAAAATACTCTCCTACTGTTCAGATATTATAGTACTGTGGTAGGAACATTAACTCAAGAAAATACTCTCCTACTGTTCAGATATTATAGTACTGTGGCAGGAACATTAACTCAAGAAAATACTCTCCTACTGTTCAGATATTATAGTACTGTGGCAGGAACATTAACTCAAGAAAATACTCTCCTACTGTTCAGATATTATAGTACTGTGGTAGGAACATTAACTCAAGAAAATACTCTCCTACTGTTCAGATATTATAGTACTGTGGTAGGAACATTAACTCAAGAAAATACTCTCCTACTGTTCAGATATTATAGTACTGTGGTAGGAACATTAACTCAAGAAAATACTCTCCTACTGTTCAGATATTATAGTACTGTGGTAGGAACATTAACTCAAGAAAATACTCTCCTACTGTTCAGATATTATAGTACTGTGGTAGGAACATTAACTCAAGAAAATACTCTCCTACTGTTCAGATATTATAGTACTGTGGTAGGAACATTAACTCAAGAAAATACTCTCCTACTGTTCAGATATTATAGTACTGTGGTAGGAACATTAACTCAAGAAAATACTCTCCTACTGTTCAGATATTATAGTACTGTGGTAGGAACATTAACTCAAGAAAATACTCTCCTACTGTTCAGATATTATAGTACTGTGGTAGGAACATTAACTCAAGAAAATACTCTCCTACTGTTCAGATATTATAGTACTGTGGTAGGAACATTAACTCAAGAAAATACTCTCCTACTGTTCAGATATTATAGTACTGTGGTAGGAACATTAACTCAAGAAAATACTCTCCTACTGTTCAGATATTATAGTACTGTGGTAGGAACATTAACTCAAGAAAATACTCTCCTACTGTTCAGATATTATAGTACTGTGGCAGGAACATTAACTCAAGAAAATACTCTCCTACTGTTCAGATATTATAGTACTGTGGTAGGAACATTAACTCAAGAAAATACTCTCCTACTGTTCAGATATTATAGTACTGTGGTAGGAACATTAACTCAAGAAAATACTCTCCTACTGTTCAGATATTATAGTACTGTGGTAGGAACATTAACTCAAGAAAATACTCTCCTACTGTTCAGATATTATAGTACTGTGGTAGGAACATTAACTCAAGAAAATACTCTCCTACTGTTCAGATATTATAGTACTGTGGTAGGAACATTAACTCAAGAAAATACTCTCCTACTGTTCAGATATTATAGTACTGTGGTAGGAACATTAACTCAAGAAAATACTCTCCTACTGTTCAGATATTATAGTACTGTGGTAGGAACATTAACTCAAGAAAATACTCTCCTACTGTTCAGATATTATAGTACTGTGGTAGGAACATTAACTCAAGAAAATACTCTCCTACTGTTCAGATATTATAGTACTGTGGTAGGAACATTAACTCAAGAAAATACTCTCCTACTGTTCAGATATTATAGTACTGTGGTAGGAACATTAACTCAAGAAAATACTCTCCTACTGTTCAGATATTATAGTACTGTGGTAGGAACATTAACTCAAGAAAATACTCTCCTACTGTTCAGATATTATAGTACTGTGGTAGGAACATTAACTCAAGAAAATACTCTCCTACTGTTCAGATATTATAGTACTGTGGTAGGAACATTAACTCAAGAAAATACTCTCCTACTGTTCAGATATTATAGTACTGTGGTAGGAACATTAACTCAAGAAAATACTCTCCTACTGTTCAGATATTATAGTACTGTGGTAGGAACATTAACTCAAGAAAATACTCTCCTACTGTTCAGATATTATAGTACTGTGGTAGGAACATTAACTCAAGAAAATACTCTCCTACTGTTCAGATATTATAGTACTGTGGTAGGAACATTAACTCAAGAAAATACTCTCCTACTGTTCAGATATTATAGTACTGTGGTAGGAACATTAACTCAAGAAAATACTCTCCTACTGTTCAGATATTATAGTACTGTGGCAGGAACATTAACTCAAGAAAATACTCTCCTACTGTTCAGATATTATAGTACTGTGGTAGGAACATTAACTCAAGAAAATACTCTCCTACTGTTTAGATATTATAGTACTGTGGTAGGAACATTGACTCAAGAAAATATTCTCCTACTGTTCAGATACTGTTCAGATATTATAGTACTGTGGTAGGAACATTAACTCAAGAAAATACTCTCCTACTGTTCAGATATTATAGTACTGTGGTAGGAACATTAACTCAAGAAAATACTCTCCTACTGTTCAGATATTATAGTACTGTGGTAGGAACATTAACTCAAGAAAATACTCTCCTACTGTTCAGATATTATAGTACTGTGGTAGGAACATTAACTCAAGAAAATACTCTCCTACTGTTCAGATATTATAGTACTGTGGCAGGAACATTAACTCAAGAAAATACTCTCCTACTGTTCAGATATTATAGTACTGTGGTAGGAACATTAACTCAAGAAAATACTCTCCTACTGTTCAGATATTATAGTACTGTGGTAGGAACATTAACTCAAGAAAATACTCTCCTACTGTTCAGATATTATAGTACTGTGGTAGGAACATTAACTCAAGAAAATACTCTCCTACTGTTCAGATATTATAGTACTGTGGTAGGAACATTAACTCAAGAAAATACTCTCCTACTGTTCAGATATTATAGTACTGTGGCAGGAACATTAACTCAAGAAAATACTCTCCTACTGTTCAGATATTATAGTACTGTGGTAGGAACATTAACTCAAGAAAATACTCTCCTACTGTTCAGATATTATAGTACTGTGGTAGGAACATTAACTCAAGAAAATACTCTCCTACTGTTCAGATATTATAGTACTGTGGCAGGAACATTAACTCAAGAAAATACTCTCCTACTGTTCAGATATTATAGTACTGTGGTAGGAACATTAACTCAAGAAAATACTCTCCTACTGTTCAGATATTATAGTACTGTGGTAGGAACATTAACTCAAGAAAATACTCTCCTACTGTTCAGATATTATAGTACTGTGGTAGGAACATTAACTCAAGAAAATACTCTCCTACTGTTCAGATATTATAGTACTGTGGTAGGAACATTAACTCAAGAAAATACTCTCCTACTGTTCAGATATTATAGTACTGTGGTAGGAACATTAACTCAAGAAAATACTCTCCTACTGTTCAGATATTATAGTACTGTGGTAGGAACATTAACTCAAGAAAATACTCTCCTACTGTTCAGATATTATAGTACTGTGGTAGGAACATTAACTCAAGAAAATACTCTCCTACTGTTCAGATATTATAGTACTGTGGTAGGAACATTAACTCAAGAAAATACTCTCCTACTGTTCAGATATTATAGTACTGTGGTAGGAACATTAACTCAAGAAAATACTCTCCTACTGTTCAGATATTATAGTACTGTGGTAGGAACATTAACTCAAGAAAATACTCTCCTACTGTTCAGATATTATAGTACTGTGGTAGGAACATTAACTCAAGAAAATACTCTCCTACTGTTCAGATATTATAGTACTGTGGTAGGAACATTAACTCAAGAAAATACTCTCCTACTGTTCAGATATTATAGTACTGTGGTAGGAACATTAACTCAAGAAAATACTCTCCTACTGTTCAGATATTATAGTACTGTGGTAGGAACATTAACTCAAGAAAATACTCTCCTACTGTTCAGATATTATAGTACTGTGGTAGGAACATTAACTCAAGAAAATACTCTCCTACTGTTCAGATATTATAGTACTGTGGTAGGAACATTAACTCAAGAAAATACTCTCCTACTGTTCAGATATTATAGTACTGTGGTAGGAACATTAACTCAAGAAAATACTCTCCTACTGTTCAGATATTATAGTACTGTGGTAGGAACATTAACTCAAGAAAATACTCTCCTACTGTTCAGATATTATAGTACTGTGGTAGGAACATTAACTCAAGAAAATACTCTCCTACTGTTCAGATATTATAGTACTGTGGTAGGAACATTAACTCAAGAAAATACTCTCCTACTGTTCAGATATTATAGTACTGTGGTAGGAACATTAACTCAAGAAAATACTCTCCTACTGTTCAGATATTATAGTACTGTGGTAGGAACATTAACTCAAGAAAATACTCTCCTACTGTTCAGATATTATAGTACTGTGGTAGGAACATTAACTCAAGAAAATACTCTCCTACTGTTCAGATATTATAGTACTGTGGTAGGAACATTAACTCAAGAAAATACTCTCCTACTGTTCAGATATTATAGTACTGTGGTAGGAACATTAACTCAAGAAAATACTCTCCTACTGTTCAGATATTATAGTACTGTGGTAGGAACATTAACTCAAGAAAATACTCTCCTACTGTTCAGATATTATAGTACTGTGGTAGGAACATTAACTCAAGAAAATACTCTCCTACTGTTCAGATATTATAGTACTGTGGCAGGAACATTAACTCAAGAAAATACTCTCCTACTGTTCAGATATTATAGTACTGTGGCAGGAACATTAACTCAAGAAAATACTCTCCTACTGTTCAGATATTATAGTACTGTGGTAGGAACATTAACTCAAGAAAATACTCTCCTACTGTTCAGATATTATAGTACTGTGGTAGGAACATTAACTCAAGAAAATACTCTCCTACTGTTCAGATATTATAGTACTGTGGTAGGAACATTAACTCAAGAAAATACTCTCCTACTGTTCAGATATTATAGTACTGTGGTAGGAACATTAACTCAAGAAAATACTCTCCTACTGTTCAGATATTATAGTACTGTGGTAGGAACATTAACTCAAGAAAATACTCTCCTACTGTTCAGATATTATAGTACTGTGGTAGGAACATTAACTCAAGAAAATACTCTCCTACTGTTCAGATATTATAGTACTGTGGTAGGAACATTAACTCAAGAAAATACTCTCCTACTGTTCAGATATTATAGTACTGTGGTAGGAACATTAACTCAAGAAAATACTCTCCTACTGTTCAGATATTATAGTACTGTGGTAGGAACATTAACTCAAGAAAATACTCTCCTACTGTTCAGATATTATAGTACTGTGGTAGGAACATTAACTCAAGAAAATACTCTCCTACTGTTCAGATATTATAGTACTGTGGTAGGAACATTAACTCAAGAAAATACTCTCCTACTGTTCAGATATTATAGTACTGTGGCAGGAACATTAACTCAAGAAAATACTCTCCTACTGTTCAGATATTATAGTACTGTGGTAGGAACATTAACTCAAGAAAATACTCTCCTACTGTTCAGATATTATAGTACTGTGGTAGGAACATTAACTCAAGAAAATACTCTCCTACTGTTCAGATATTATAGTACTGTGGTAGGAACATTAACTCAAGAAAATACTCTCCTACTGTTCAGATATTATAGTACTGTGGTAGGAACATTAACTCAAGAAAATACTCTCCTACTGTTCAGATATTATAGTACTGTGGTAGGAACATTAACTCAAGAAAATACTCTCCTACTGTTCAGATATTATAGTACTGTGGTAGGAACATTAACTCAAGAAAATACTCTCCTACTGTTCAGATATTATAGTACTGTGGTAGGAACATTAACTCAAGAAAATACTCTCCTACTGTTCAGATATTATAGTACTGTGGTAGGAACATTAACTCAAGAAAATACTCTCCTACTGTTCAGATATTATAGTACTGTGGTAGGAACATTAACTCAAGAAAATACTCTCCTACTGTTCAGATATTATAGTACTGTGGTAGGAACATTAACTCAAGAAAATACTCTCCTACTGTTCAGATATTATAGTACTGTGGTAGGAACATTAACTCAAGAAAATACTCTCCTACTGTTCAGATATTATAGTACTGTGGTAGGAACATTAACTCAAGAAAATACTCTCCTACTGTTCAGATATTATAGTACTGTGGCAGGAACATTAACTCAAGAAAATACTCTCCTACTGTTCAGATATTATAGTACTGTGGTAGGAACATTAACTCAAGAAAATACTCTCCTACTGTTCAGATATTATAGTACTGTGGTAGGAACATTAACTCAAGAAAATACTCTCCTACTGTTCAGATATTATAGTACTGTGGTAGGAACATTAACTCAAGAAAATACTCTCCTACTGTTCAGATATTATAGTACTGTGGTAGGAACATTAACTCAAGAAAATACTCTCCTACTGTTCAGATATTATAGTACTGTGGTAGGAACATTAACTCAAGAAAATACTCTCCTACTGTTCAGATATTATAGTACTGTGGTAGGAACATTAACTCAAGAAAATACTCTCCTACTGTTCAGATATTATAGTACTGTGGTAGGAACATTAACTCAAGAAAATACTCTCCTACTGTTCAGATATTATAGTACTGTGGTAGGAACATTAACTCAAGAAAATACTCTCCTACTGTTCAGATATTATAGTACTGTGGTAGGAACATTAACTCAAGAAAATACTCTCCTACTGTTCAGATATTATAGTACTGTGGTAGGAACATTAACTCAAGAAAATACTCTCCTACTGTTCAGATATTATAGTACTGTGGTAGGAACATTAACTCAAGAAAATACTCTCCTACTGTTCAGATATTATAGTACTGTGGTAGGAACATTAACTCAAGAAAATACTCTCCTACTGTTCAGATATTATAGTACTGTGGTAGGAACATTAACTCAAGAAAATACTCTCCTACTGTTCAGATATTATAGTACTGTGGTAGGAACATTAACTCAAGAAAATACTCTCCTACTGTTCAGATATTATAGTACTGTGGTAGGAACATTAACTCAAGAAAATACTCTCCTACTGTTCAGATATTATAGTACTGTGGTAGGAACATTAACTCAAGAAAATACTCTCCTACTGTTCAGATATTATAGTACTGTGGCAGGAACATTAACTCAAGAAAATACTCTCCTACTGTTCAGATATTATAGTACTGTGGTAGGAACATTAACTCAAGAAAATACTCTCCTACTGTTCAGATATTATAGTACTGTGGTAGGAACATTAACTCAAGAAAATACTCTCCTACTGTTCAGATATTATAGTACTGTGGCAGGAACATTAACTCAAGAAAATACTCTCCTACTGTTCAGATATTATAGTACTGTGGCAGGAACATTAACTCAAGAAAATACTCTCCTACTGTTCAGATATTATAGTACTGTGGTAGGAACATTAACTCAAGAAAATACTCTCCTACTGTTCAGATATTATAGTACTGTGGTAGGAACATTAACTCAAGAAAATACTCTCCTACTGTTCAGATATTATAGTACTGTGGCAGGAACATTAACTCAAGAAAATACTCTCCTACTGTTCAGATATTATAGTACTGTGGTAGGAACATTAACTCAAGAAAATACTCTCCTACTGTTCAGATATTATAGTACTGTGGTAGGAACATTAACTCAAGAAAATACTCTCCTACTGTTCAGATATTATAGTACTGTGGTAGGAACATTAACTCAAGAAAATACTCTCCTACTGTTCAGATATTATAGTACTGTGGCAGGAACATTAACTCAAGAAAATACTCTCCTACTGTTCAGATATTATAGTACTGTGGTAGGAACATTAACTCAAGAAAATACTCTCCTACTGTTCAGATATTATAGTACTGTGGTAGGAACATTAACTCAAGAAAATACTCTCCTACTGTTCAGATATTATAGTACTGTGGCAGGAACATTAACTCAAGAAAATACTCTCCTACTGTTCAGATATTATAGTACTGTGGTAGGAACATTAACTCAAGAAAATACTCTCCTACTGTTCAGATATTATAGTACTGTGGTAGGAACATTAACTCAAGAAAATACTCTCCTACTGTTCAGATATTATAGTACTGTGGTAGGAACATTAACTCAAGAAAATACTCTCCTACTGTTCAGATATTATAGTACTGTGGTAGGAACATTAACTCAAGAAAATACTCTCCTACTGTTCAGATATTATAGTACTGTGGTAGGAACATTAACTCAAGAAAATACTCTCCTACTGTTCAGATATTATAGTACTGTGGTAGGAACATTAACTCAAGAAAATACTCTCCTACTGTTCAGATATTATAGTACTGTGGCAGGAACATTAACTCAAGAAAATACTCTCCTACTGTTCAGATATTATAGTACTGTGGTAGGAACATTAACTCAAGAAAATACTCTCCTACTGTTCAGATATTATAGTACTGTGGTAGGAACATTAACTCAAGAAAATACTCTCCTACTGTTCAGATATTATAGTACTGTGGTAGGAACATTAACTCAAGAAAATACTCTCCTACTGTTCAGATATTATAGTACTGTGGTAGGAACATTAACTCAAGAAAATACTCTCCTACTGTTCAGATATTATAGTACTGTGGTAGGAACATTAACTCAAGAAAATACTCTCCTACTGTTCAGATATTATAGTACTGTGGTAGGAACATTAACTCAAGAAAATACTCTCCTACTGTTCAGATATTATAGTACTGTGGTAGGAACATTAACTCAAGAAAATACTCTCCTACTGTTCAGATATTATAGTACTGTGGTAGGAACATTAACTCAAGAAAATACTCTCCTACTGTTCAGATATTATAGTACTGTGGTAGGAACATTAACTCAAGAAAATACTCTCCTACTGTTCAGATATTATAGTACTGTGGTAGGAACATTAACTCAAGAAAATACTCTCCTACTGTTCAGATATTATAGTACTGTGGTAGGAACATTAACTCAAGAAAATACTCTCCTACTGTTCAGATATTATAGTACTGTGGTAGGAACATTAACTCAAGAAAATACTCTCCTACTGTTCAGATATTATAGTACTGTGGTAGGAACATTAACTCAAGAAAATACTCTCCTACTGTTCAGATATTATAGTACTGTGGTAGGAACATTAACTCAAGAAAATACTCTCCTACTGTTCAGATATTATAGTACTGTGGCAGGAACATTAACTCAAGAAAATACTCTCCTACTGTTCAGATATTATAGTACTGTGGTAGGAACATTAACTCAAGAAAATACTCTCCTACTGTTCAGATATTATAGTACTGTGGTAGGAACATTAACTCAAGAAAATACTCTCCTACTGTTCAGATATTATAGTACTGTGGTAGGAACATTAACTCAAGAAAATACTCTCCTACTGTTCAGATATTATAGTACTGTGGTAGGAACATTAACTCAAGAAAATACTCTCCTACTGTTCAGATATTATAGTACTGTGGTAGGAACATTAACTCAAGAAAATACTCTCCTACTGTTCAGATATTATAGTACTGTGGTAGGAACATTAACTCAAGAAAATACTCTCCTACTGTTCAGATATTATAGTACTGTGGTAGGAACATTAACTCAAGAAAATACTCTCCTACTGTTCAGATATTATAGTACTGTGGTAGGAACATTAACTCAAGAAAATACTCTCCTACTGTTCAGATATTATAGTACTGTGGTAGGAACATTAACTCAAGAAAATACTCTCCTACTGTTCAGATATTATAGTACTGTGGTAGGAACATTAACTCAAGAAAATACTCTCCTACTGTTCAGATATTATAGTACTGTGGTAGGAACATTAACTCAAGAAAATACTCTCCTACTGTTCAGATATTATAGTACTGTGGTAGGAACATTAACTCAAGAAAATACTCTCCTACTGTTCAGATATTATAGTACTGTGGTAGGAACATTAACTCAAGAAAATACTCTCCTACTGTTCAGATATTATAGTACTGTGGTAGGAACATTAACTCAAGAAAATACTCTCCTACTGTTCAGATATTATAGTACTGTGGTAGGAACATTAACTCAAGAAAATACTCTCCTACTGTTCAGATATTATAGTACTGTGGTAGGAACATTAACTCAAGAAAATACTCTCCTACTGTTCAGATATTATAGTACTGTGGCAGGAACATGAACTCAAGAAAATACTCTCCTACTGTTCAGATATTATAGTACTGTGGTAGGAACATTAACTCAAGAAAATACTCTCCTACTGTTCAGATATTATAGTACTGTGGCAGGAACATTAACTCAAGAAAATACTCTCCTACTGTTCAGATATTATAGTACTGTGGTAGGAACATTAACTCAAGAAAATACTCTCCTACTGTTCAGATATTATAGTACTGTGGTAGGAACATTAACTCAAGAAAATACTCTCCTACTGTTCAGATATTATAGTACTGTGGTAGGAACATTAACTCAAGAAAATACTCTCCTACTGTTCAGATATTATAGTACTGTGGTAGGAACATTAACTCAAGAAAATACTCTCCTACTGTTCAGATATTATAGTACTGTGGTAGGAACATTAACTCAAGAAAATACTCTCCTACTGTTCAGATATTATAGTACTGTGGTAGGAACATTAACTCAAGAAAATACTCTCCTACTGTTCAGATATTATAGTACTGTGGCAGGAACATTAACTCAAGAAAATACTCTCCTACTGTTCAGATATTATAGTACTGTGGTAGGAACATTAACTCAAGAAAATACTCTCCTACTGTTCAGATATTATAGTACTGTGGTAGGAACATTAACTCAAGAAAATACTCTCCTACTGTTCAGATATTATAGTACTGTGGTAGGAACATTAACTCAAGAAAATACTCTCCTACTGTTCAGATATTATAGTACTGTGGCAGGAACATTAACTCAAGAAAATACTCTCCTACTGTTCAGATATTATAGTACTGTGGTAGGAACATTAACTCAAGAAAATACTCTCCTACTGTTCAGATATTATAGTACTGTGGTAGGAACATTAACTCAAGAAAATACTCTCCTACTGTTCAGATATTATAGTACTGTGGTAGGAACATTAACTCAAGAAAATACTCTCCTACTGTTCAGATATTATAGTACTGTGGTAGGAACATTAACTCAAGAAAATACTCTCCTACTGTTCAGATATTATAGTACTGTGGTAGGAACATTAACTCAAGAAAATACTCTCCTACTGTTCAGATATTATAGTACTGTGGTAGGAACATTAACTCAAGAAAATACTCTCCTACTGTTCAGATATTATAGTACTGTGGTAGGAACATTAACTCAAGAAAATACTCTCCTACTGTTCAGATATTATAGTACTGTGGTAGGAACATTAACTCAAGAAAATACTCTCCTACTGTTCAGATATTATAGTACTGTGGTAGGAACATTAACTCAAGAAAATACTCTCCTACTGTTCAGATATTATAGTACTGTGGCAGGAACATTAACTCAAGAAAATACTCTCCTACTGTTCAGATATTATAGTACTGTGGCAGGAACATTAACTCAAGAAAATACTCTCCTACTGTTCAGATATTATAGTACTGTGGTAGGAACATTAACTCAAGAAAATACTCTCCTACTGTTCAGATATTATAGTACTGTGGTAGGAACATTAACTCAAGAAAATACTCTCCTACTGTTCAGATATTATAGTACTGTGGCAGGAACATTAACTCAAGAAAATACTCTCCTACTGTTCAGATATTATAGTACTGTGGTAGGAACATTAACTCAAGAAAATACTCTCCTACTGTTCAGATATTATAGTACTGTGGTAGGAACATTAACTCAAGAAAATACTCTCCTACTGTTCAGATATTATAGTACTGTGGTAGGAACATTAACTCAAGAAAATACTCTCCTACTGTTCAGATATTATAGTACTGTGGTAGGAACATTAACTCAAGAAAATACTCTCCTACTGTTCAGATATTATAGTACTGTGGTAGGAACATTAACTCAAGAAAATACTCTCCTACTGTTCAGATATTATAGTACTGTGGTAGGAACATTAACTCAAGAAAATACTCTCCTACTGTTCAGATATTATAGTACTGTGGTAGGAACATTAACTCAAGAAAATACTCTCCTACTGTTCAGATATTATAGTACTGTGGTAGGAACATTAACTCAAGAAAATACTCTCCTACTGTTCAGATATTATAGTACTGTGGTAGGAACATTAACTCAAGAAAATACTCTCCTACTGTTCAGATATTATAGTACTGTGGTAGGAACATTAACTCAAGAAAATACTCTCCTACTGTTCAGATATTATAGTACTGTGGCAGGAACATTAACTCAAGAAAATACTCTCCTACTGTTCAGATATTATAGTACTGTGGTAGGAACATTAACTCAAGAAAATACTCTCCTACTGTTCAGATATTATAGTACTGTGGCAGGAACATTAACTCAAGAAAATACTCTCCTACTGTTCAGATATTATAGTACTGTGGCAGGAACATTAACTCAAGAAAATACTCTCCTACTGTTCAGATATTATAGTACTGTGGTAGGAACATTAACTCAAGAAAATACTCTCCTACTGTTCAGATATTATAGTACTGTGGTAGGAACATTAACTCAAGAAAATACTCTCCTACTGTTCAGATATTATAGTACTGTGGTAGGAACATTAACTCAAGAAAATACTCTCCTACTGTTCAGATATTATAGTACTGTGGTAGGAACATTAACTCAAGAAAATACTCTCCTACTGTTCAGATATTATAGTACTGTGGTAGGAACATTAACTCAAGAAAATACTCTCCTACTGTTCAGATATTATAGTACTGTGGTAGGAACATTAACTCAAGAAAATACTCTCCTACTGTTCAGATATTATAGTACTGTGGTAGGAACATTAACTCAAGAAAATACTCTCCTACTGTTCAGATATTATAGTACTGTGGTAGGAACATTAACTCAAGAAAATACTCTCCTACTGTTCAGATATTATAGTACTGTGGTAGGAACATTAACTCAAGAAAATACTCTCCTACTGTTCAGATATTATAGTACTGTGGTAGGAACATTAACTCAAGAAAATACTCTCCTACTGTTCAGATATTATAGTACTGTGGTAGGAACATTAACTCAAGAAAATACTCTCCTACTGTTCAGATATTATAGTACTGTGGTAGGAACATTAACTCAAGAAAATACTCTCCTACTGTTCAGATATTATAGTACTGTGGTAGGAACATTAACTCAAGAAAATACTCTCCTACTGTTCAGATATTATAGTACTGTGGTAGGAACATTAACTCAAGAAAATACTCTCCTACTGTTCAGATATTATAGTACTGTGGTAGGAACATTAACTCAAGAAAATACTCTCCTACTGTTCAGATATTATAGTACTGTGGTAGGAACATTAACTCAAGAAAATACTCTCCTACTGTTCAGATATTATAGTACTGTGGTAGGAACATTAACTCAAGAAAATACTCTCCTACTGTTCAGATATTATAGTACTGTGGCAGGAACATTAACTCAAGAAAATACTCTCCTACTGTTCAGATATTATAGTACTGTGGTAGGAACATTAACTCAAGAAAATACTCTCCTACTGTTCAGATATTATAGTACTGTGGTAGGAACATTAACTCAAGAAAATACTCTCCTACTGTTCAGATATTATAGTACTGTGGTAGGAACATTAACTCAAGAAAATACTCTCCTACTGTTCAGATATTATAGTACTGTGGTAGGAACATTAACTCAAGAAAATACTCTCCTACTGTTCAGATATTATAGTACTGTGGTAGGAACATTAACTCAAGAAAATACTCTCCTACTGTTCAGATATTATAGTACTGTGGTAGGAACATTAACTCAAGAAAATACTCTCCTACTGTTCAGATATTATAGTACTGTGGCAGGAACATTAACTCAAGAAAATACTCTCCTACTGTTCAGATATTATAGTACTGTGGTAGGAACATTAACTCAAGAAAATACTCTCCTACTGTTCAGATATTATAGTACTGTGGTAGGAACATTAACTCAAGAAAATACTCTCCTACTGTTCAGATATTATAGTACTGTGGTAGGAACATTAACTCAAGAAAATACTCTCCTACTGTTCAGATATTATAGTACTGTGGTAGGAACATTAACTCAAGAAAATACTCTCCTACTGTTCAGATATTATAGTACTGTGGCAGGAACATTAACTCAAGAAAATACTCTCCTACTGTTCAGATATTATAGTACTGTGGTAGGAACATTAACTCAAGAAAATACTCTCCTACTGTTCAGATATTATAGTACTGTGGTAGGAACATTAACTCAAGAAAATACTCTCCTACTGTTCAGATATTATAGTACTGTGGTAGGAACATTAACTCAAGAAAATACTCTCCTACTGTTCAGATATTATAGTACTGTGGTAGGAACATTAACTCAAGAAAATACTCTCCTACTGTTCAGATATTATAGTACTGTGGTAGGAACATTAACTCAAGAAAATACTCTCCTACTGTTCAGATATTATAGTACTGTGGTAGGAACATTAACTCAAGAAAATACTCTCCTACTGTTCAGATATTATAGTACTGTGGTAGGAACATTAACTCAAGAAAATACTCTCCTACTGTTCAGATATTATAGTACTGTGGTAGGAACATTAACTCAAGAAAATACTCTCCTACTGTTCAGATATTATAGTACTGTGGTAGGAACATTAACTCAAGAAAATACTCTCCTACTGTTCAGATATTATAGTACTGTGGTAGGAACATTAACTCAAGAAAATACTCTCCTACTGTTCAGATATTATAGTACTGTGGTAGGAACATTAACTCAAGAAAATACTCTCCTACTGTTCAGATATTATAGTACTGTGGTAGGAACATTAACTCAAGAAAATACTCTCCTACTGTTCAGATATTATAGTACTGTGGTAGGAACATTAACTCAAGAAAATACTCTCCTACTGTTCAGATATTATAGTACTGTGGCAGGAACATTAACTCAAGAAAATACTCTCCTACTGTTCAGATATTATAGTACTGTGGTAGGAACATTAACTCAAGAAAATACTCTCCTACTGTTCAGATATTATAGTACTGTGGTAGGAACATTAACTCAAGAAAATACTCTCCTACTGTTCAGATATTATAGTACTGTGGTAGGAACATTAACTCAAGAAAATACTCTCCTACTGTTCAGATATTATAGTACTGTGGTAGGAACATTAACTCAAGAAAATACTCTCCTACTGTTCAGATATTATAGTACTGTGGTAGGAACATTAACTCAAGAAAATACTCTCCTACTGTTCAGATATTATAGTACTGTGGTAGGAACATTAACTCAAGAAAATACTCTCCTACTGTTCAGATATTATAGTACTGTGGCAGGAACATTAACTCAAGAAAATACTCTCCTACTGTTCAGATATTATAGTACTGTGGTAGGAACATTAACTCAAGAAAATACTCTCCTACTGTTCAGATATTATAGTACTGTGGTAGGAACATTAACTCAAGAAAATACTCTCCTACTGTTCAGATATTATAGTACTGTGGCAGGAACATTAACTCAAGAAAATACTCTCCTACTGTTCAGATATTATAGTACTGTGGCAGGAACATTAACTCAAGAAAATACTCTCCTACTGTTCAGATATTATAGTACTGTGGTAGGAACATTAACTCAAGAAAATACTCTCCTACTGTTCAGATATTATAGTACTGTGGTAGGAACATTAACTCAAGAAAATACTCTCCTACTGTTCAGATATTATAGTACTGTGGTAGGAACATTAACTCAAGAAAATACTCTCCTACTGTTCAGATATTATAGTACTGTGGTAGGAACATTAACTCAAGAAAATACTCTCCTACTGTTCAGATATTATAGTACTGTGGTAGGAACATTAACTCAAGAAAATACTCTCCTACTGTTCAGATATTATAGTACTGTGGTAGGAACATTAACTCAAGAAAATACTCTCCTACTGTTCAGATATTATAGTACTGTGGTAGGAACATTAACTCAAGAAAATACTCTCCTACTGTTCAGATATTATAGTACTGTGGTAGGAACATTAACTCAAGAAAATACTCTCCTACTGTTCAGATATTATAGTACTGTGGTAGGAACATTAACTCAAGAAAATACTCTCCTACTGTTCAGATATTATAGTACTGTGGTAGGAACATTAACTCAAGAAAATACTCTCCTACTGTTCAGATATTATAGTACTGTGGTAGGAACATTAACTCAAGAAAATACTCTCCTACTGTTCAGATATTATAGTACTGTGGTAGGAACATTAACTCAAGAAAATACTCTCCTACTGTTCAGATATTATAGTACTGTGGCAGGAACATTAACTCAAGAAAATACTCTCCTACTGTTCAGATATTATAGTACTGTGGTAGGAACATTAACTCAAGAAAATACTCTCCTACTGTTCAGATATTATAGTACTGTGGTAGGAACATTAACTCAAGAAAATACTCTCCTACTGTTCAGATATTATAGTACTGTGGCAGGAACATTAACTCAAGAAAATACTCTCCTACTGTTCAGATATTATAGTACTGTGGTAGGAACATTAACTCAAGAAAATACTCTCCTACTGTTCAGATATTATAGTACTGTGGTAGGAACATTAACTCAAGAAAATACTCTCCTACTGTTCAGATATTATAGTACTGTGGTAGGAACATTAACTCAAGAAAATACTCTCCTACTGTTCAGATATTATAGTACTGTGGTAGGAACATTAACTCAAGAAAATACTCTCCTACTGTTCAGATATTATAGTACTGTGGTAGGAACATTAACTCAAGAAAATACTCTCCTACTGTTCAGATATTATAGTACTGTGGTAGGAACATTAACTCAAGAAAATACTCTCCTACTGTTCAGATATTATAGTACTGTGGTAGGAACATTAACTCAAGAAAATACTCTCCTACTGTTCAGATATTATAGTACTGTGGTAGGAACATTAACTCAAGAAAATACTCTCCTACTGTTCAGATATTATAGTACTGTGGTAGGAACATTAACTCAAGAAAATACTCTCCTACTGTTCAGATATTATAGTACTGTGGTAGGAACATTAACTCAAGAAAATACTCTCCTACTGTTCAGATATTATAGTACTGTGGCAGGAACATTAACTCAAGAAAATACTCTCCTACTGTTCAGATATTATAGTACTGTGGCAGGAACATTAACTCAAGAAAATACTCTCCTACTGTTCAGATATTATAGTACTGTGGTAGGAACATTAACTCAAGAAAATACTCTCCTACTGTTCAGATATTATAGTACTGTGGCAGGAACATTAACTCAAGAAAATACTCTCCTACTGTTCAGATATTATAGTACTGTGGTAGGAACATTAACTCAAGAAAATACTCTCCTACTGTTCAGATATTATAGTACTGTGGTAGGAACATTAACTCAAGAAAATACTCTCCTACTGTTCAGATATTATAGTACTGTGGTAGGAACATTAACTCAAGAAAATACTCTCCTACTGTTCAGATATTATAGTACTGTGGTAGGAACATTAACTCAAGAAAATACTCTCCTACTGTTCAGATATTATAGTACTGTGGTAGGAACATTAACTCAAGAAAATACTCTCCTACTGTTCAGATATTATAGTACTGTGGTAGGAACATTAACTCAAGAAAATACTCTCCTACTGTTCAGATATTATAGTACTGTGGTAGGAACATTAACTCAAGAAAATACTCTCCTACTGTTCAGATATTATAGTACTGTGGCAGGAACATTAACTCAAGAAAATACTCTCCTACTGTTCAGATATTATAGTACTGTGGTAGGAACATTAACTCAAGAAAATACTCTCCTACTGTTCAGATATTATAGTACTGTGGTAGGAACATTAACTCAAGAAAATACTCTCCTACTGTTCAGATATTATAGTACTGTGGTAGGAACATTAACTCAAGAAAATACTCTCCTACTGTTCAGATATTATAGTACTGTGGCAGGAACATTAACTCAAGAAAATACTCTCCTACTGTTCAGATATTATAGTACTGTGGTAGGAACATTAACTCAAGAAAATACTCTCCTACTGTTCAGATATTATAGTACTGTGGTAGGAACATTAACTCAAGAAAATACTCTCCTACTGTTCAGATATTATAGTACTGTGGTAGGAACATTAACTCAAGAAAATACTCTCCTACTGTTCAGATATTATAGTACTGTGGTAGGAACATTAACTCAAGAAAATACTCTCCTACTGTTCAGATATTATAGTACTGTGGTAGGAACATTAACTCAAGAAAATACTCTCCTACTGTTCAGATATTATAGTACTGTGGTAGGAACATTAACTCAAGAAAATACTCTCCTACTGTTCAGATATTATAGTACTGTGGTAGGAACATTAACTCAAGAAAATACTCTCCTACTGTTCAGATATTATAGTACTGTGGTAGGAACATTAACTCAAGAAAATACTCTCCTACTGTTCAGATATTATAGTACTGTGGTAGGAACATTAACTCAAGAAAATACTCTCCTACTGTTCAGATATTATAGTACTGTGGTAGGAACATTAACTCAAGAAAATACTCTCCTACTGTTCAGATATTATAGTACTGTGGTAGGAACATTAACTCAAGAAAATACTCTCCTACTGTTCAGATATTATAGTACTGTGGCAGGAACATTAACTCAAGAAAATACTCTCCTACTGTTCAGATATTATAGTACTGTGGCAGGAACATTAACTCAAGAAAATACTCTCCTACTGTTCAGATATTATAGTACTGTGGCAGGAACATTAACTCAAGAAAATACTCTCCTACTGTTCAGATATTATAGTACTGTGGTAGGAACATTAACTCAAGAAAATACTCTCCTACTGTTCAGATATTATAGTACTGTGGTAGGAACATTAACTCAAGAAAATACTCTCCTACTGTTCAGATATTATAGTACTGTGGTAGGAACATTAACTCAAGAAAATACTCTCCTACTGTTCAGATATTATAGTACTGTGGTAGGAACATTAACTCAAGAAAATACTCTCCTACTGTTCAGATATTATAGTACTGTGGTAGGAACATTAACTCAAGAAAATACTCTCCTACTGTTCAGATATTATAGTACTGTGGTAGGAACATTAACTCAAGAAAATACTCTCCTACTGTTCAGATATTATAGTACTGTGGTAGGAACATTAACTCAAGAAAATACTCTCCTACTGTTCAGATATTATAGTACTGTGGCAGGAACATTAACTCAAGAAAATACTCTCCTACTGTTCAGATATTATAGTACTGTGGCAGGAACATTAACTCAAGAAAATACTCTCCTACTGTTCAGATATTATAGTACTGTGGTAGGAACATTAACTCAAGAAAATACTCTCCTACTGTTCAGATATTATAGTACTGTGGTAGGAACATTAACTCAAGAAAATACTCTCCTACTGTTCAGATATTATAGTACTGTGGCAGGAACATTAACTCAAGAAAATACTCTCCTACTGTTCAGATATTATAGTACTGTGGCAGGAACATTAACTCAAGAAAATACTCTCCTACTGTTCAGATATTATAGTACTGTGGTAGGAACATTAACTCAAGAAAATACTCTCCTACTGTTCAGATATTATAGTACTGTGGTAGGAACATTAACTCAAGAAAATACTCTCCTACTGTTCAGATATTATAGTACTGTGGCAGGAACATTAACTCAAGAAAATACTCTCCTACTGTTCAGATATTATAGTACTGTGGTAGGAACATTAACTCAAGAAAATACTCTCCTACTGTTCAGATATTATAGTACTGTGGTAGGAACATTAACTCAAGAAAATACTCTCCTACTGTTCAGATATTATAGTACTGTGGCAGGAACATTAACTCAAGAAAATACTCTCCTACTGTTCAGATATTATAGTACTGTGGTAGGAACATTAACTCAAGAAAATACTCTCCTACTGTTCAGATATTATAGTACTGTGGTAGGAACATTAACTCAAGAAAATACTCTCCTACTGTTCAGATATTATAGTACTGTGGTAGGAACATTAACTCAAGAAAATACTCTCCTACTGTTCAGATATTATAGTACTGTGGTAGGAACATTAACTCAAGAAAATACTCTCCTACTGTTCAGATATTATAGTACTGTGGTAGGAACATTAACTCAAGAAAATACTCTCCTACTGTTCAGATATTATAGTACTGTGGTAGGAACATTAACTCAAGAAAATACTCTCCTACTGTTCAGATATTATAGTACTGTGGTAGGAACATTAACTCAAGAAAATACTCTCCTACTGTTCAGATATTATAGTACTGTGGCAGGAACATTAACTCAAGAAAATACTCTCCTACTGTTCAGATATTATAGTACTGTGGCAGGAACATTAACTCAAGAAAATACTCTCCTACTGTTCAGATATTATAGTACTGTGGCAGGAACATTAACTCAAGAAAATACTCTCCTACTGTTCAGATATTATAGTACTGTGGCAGGAACATTAACTCAAGAAAATACTCTCCTACTGTTCAGATATTATAGTACTGTGGTAGGAACATTAACTCAAGAAAATACTCTCCTACTGTTCAGATATTATAGTACTGTGGTAGGAACATTAACTCAAGAAAATACTCTCCTACTGTTCAGATATTATAGTACTGTGGTAGGAACATTAACTCAAGAAAATACTCTCCTACTGTTCAGATATTATAGTACTGTGGTAGGAACATTAACTCAAGAAAATACTCTCCTACTGTTCAGATATTATAGTACTGTGGTAGGAACATTAACTCAAGAAAATACTCTCCTACTGTTCAGATATTATAGTACTGTGGTAGGAACATTAACTCAAGAAAATACTCTCCTACTGTTCAGATATTATAGTACTGTGGTAGGAACATTAACTCAAGAAAATACTCTCCTACTGTTCAGATATTATAGTACTGTGGTAGGAACATTAACTCAAGAAAATACTCTCCTACTGTTCAGATATTATAGTACTGTGGCAGGAACATTAACTCAAGAAAATACTCTCCTACTGTTCAGATATTATAGTACTGTGGCAGGAACATTAACTCAAGAAAATACTCTCCTACTGTTCAGATATTATAGTACTGTGGTAGGAACATTAACTCAAGAAAATACTCTCCTACTGTTCAGATATTATAGTACTGTGGCAGGAACATTAACTCAAGAAAATACTCTCCTACTGTTCAGATATTATAGTACTGTGGTAGGAACATTAACTCAAGAAAATACTCTCCTACTGTTCAGATATTATAGTACTGTGGTAGGAACATTAACTCAAGAAAATACTCTCCTACTGTTCAGATATTATAGTACTGTGGTAGGAACATTAACTCAAGAAAATACTCTCCTACTGTTCAGATATTATAGTACTGTGGCAGGAACATTAACTCAAGAAAATACTCTCCTACTGTTCAGATATTATAGTACTGTGGCAGGAACATTAACTCAAGAAAATACTCTCCTACTGTTCAGATATTATAGTACTGTGGTAGGAACATTAACTCAAGAAAATACTCTCCTACTGTTCAGATATTATAGTACTGTGGCAGGAACATTAACTCAAGAAAATACTCTCCTACTGTTCAGATATTATAGTACTGTGGTAGGAACATTAACTCAAGAAAATACTCTCCTACTGTTCAGATATTATAGTACTGTGGTAGGAACATTAACTCAAGAAAATACTCTCCTACTGTTCAGATATTATAGTACTGTGGCAGGAACATTAACTCAAGAAAATACTCTCCTACTGTTCAGATATTATAGTACTGTGGCAGGAACATTAACTCAAGAAAATACTCTCCTACTGTTCAGATATTATAGTACTGTGGCAGGAACATTAACTCAAGAAAATACTCTCCTACTGTTCAGATATTATAGTACTGTGGCAGGAACATTAACTCAAGAAAATACTCTCCTACTGTTCAGATATTATAGTACTGTGGCAGGAACATTAACTCAAGAAAATACTCTCCTACTGTTCAGATATTATAGTACTGTGGTAGGAACATTAACTCAAGAAAATACTCTCCTACTGTTCAGATATTATAGTACTGTGGCAGGAACATTAACTCAAGAAAATACTCTCCTACTGTTCAGATATTATAGTACTGTGGTAGGAACATTAACTCAAGAAAATACTCTCCTACTGTTCAGATATTATAGTACTGTGGCAGGAACATTAACTCAAGAAAATACTCTCCTACTGTTCAGATATTATAGTACTGTGGCAGGAACATTAACTCAAGAAAATACTCTCCTACTGTTCAGATATTATAGTACTGTGGCAGGAACATTAACTCAAGAAAATACTCTCCTACTGTTCAGATATTATAGTACTGTGGTAGGAACATTAACTCAAGAAAATACTCTCCTACTGTTCAGATATTATAGTACTGTGGTAGGAACATTAACTCAAGAAAATACTCTCCTACTGTTCAGATATTATAGTACTGTGGTAGGAACATTAACTCAAGAAAATACTCTCCTACTGTTCAGATATTATAGTACTGTGGCAGGAACATTAACTCAAGAAAATACTCTCCTACTGTTCAGATATTATAGTACTGTGGCAGGAACATTAACTCAAGAAAATACTCTCCTACTGTTTAGATATTATAGTACTGTGGTAGGAACATTAACTCAAGAAAATACTCTCCTACTGTTCAGATATTATAGTACTGTGGTAGGAACATTAACTCAAGAAAATACTCTCCTACGTTTAGATATTATAGTACTGTGATAGGAATATTAACTCAAGAAAATACTCTCCCACTGTTCAGATATTATAGTACTGTGGTAGGAACATTAACTCAAGAAAATACTCTCCTACTGTTCAGATATTATAATACTGTGGTAGGAATAAATTCTTTCCTACAGTTCAGATGTTATACTACTTCTGTAGGAAACTATATTTAAAATAAAGAAAAATGAAAAGAACCCATTCCCACTGTTCAAATTTTATAGTACTGAGACAGGAAAAATCTAGTCAAGAAAGGAATACATCCTACTGTTCAGACATTATAGTACTGCAGAAGGAAAAATGTACTCAAGAAGTCCACTGCCACTGTTCAGATAGCTGACTTTTTATGTAAGACACAAAACCAAGAGGTGCTTGAATTTCTAGCTATAAATAAGGAAGTGCAGTACAGAAACATCTACAGGACTGAAGGTGGATCTATGTTTATAGAGTGTTTGTAAAGCAGAAAAGAAACCAATACAGCAAGGTACTGAAGTGAAAAGAAACCTGTTACAGACATTTGTCAGCAATTTCAAGCAAAGAACTCGTGGATAAATTTTAAAAATGAAACAGAAATGCAAAATGATAGAGTTGAGAACTCAGTAAAATAAAATCATCTCAAAAATCTACCTAACAAAGGAAAGTGTAAATTGCAGTAGGATGTACAGATTCTAAAAATGTAGTATTGCCTTTGAAAAGGATAGTGTACTACTGCCAGAAGAGAGTAACTACTTACGTGAACTTAGATACTCAGCAGCAGAAGCAATCTGATCATGGAAAACCAGAAGCTTTGCCATCCGCCCAAAGCACCGCCTTATTCATGTGGGTAACCCTAACCCTAACCATACCACTGCTCGTAACCCCAGCCCCACACATTAGGACAGTAAACATTCTTTCCTAGTGATACCACTTAAGATATATGTATACACAGACACACATACATGCACACACTCCTACTTACCATTTTTGGCATTTCCAATTCACAGCCACAACCACCCAGAATTCAACATTTAATGTTGTACAGATTGTAGTTTCCTGCAGTCAACAAAAAGTGTTGTAGGCTAGCCTCAAGGCACCTGATGAAAGAAACACATAATAAATTGTTATATGGTACCCATGCATAGATATAAAGATGTAGCTATGTATGTATGCATGTGCACAGACACACACAAATGCTTGTATATGCAAAAGTAAGTATATGCTCATATAGACAATTTATAAACTGCTTAAATAAAAACATTTCTGAAATATTTAGTATTAATTTAATGCTTTTCATGTATTTTATGTGCTTTACTGCATTAGAAAACTGATAAATCCAAATGATTATTAATGTACTGTGACTGCATCTATTTGGGTTAATACTTATGTCAAACTGTGGAGTGAGTGCTTTATACATGGCATGCTGTTACTGTCTAGAGTGATTATTCCATTTCATGCTGTTACTGTCTAGAGTGATTATTCCATTTCATGCTGTTACTATCTAGACTGATTATTCCATTTCATGCTGTGGCTGTCTAGAGTGATTATTCCATTTCATGCTGTTACTGTCTAGAGTGATTATTCCATTTCATGCTGTTACTGTCTAGAGTGATTATTCCATTTCATGCTGTTACTGTCTAGAGTGATTATTCCATTCCATGCTGTTACTGTCTAGAGTGAGTATTCCATTTCATGCTGTTACTGTCTTTACTGATTATTCCATTTCATGTTGTTACTGTCTAGACTGATTATTCCATTTCATGCTGTTACTATCTTTACTGATTATTCCATTTCATGATGTTACTGTCTAGACTGATTATTCCATTTCATGCTGTTACTGTCTTGAATGATTATTCCATTTCATGCTGTTACTGTGTAGAGTGATTTTTCCATTTCATGCTGTTACTGTCTAGACTGATTATTCCATTTCATGCTGTTACTGTCTAGACTAATTATTCCATTTCATGCTGTTGCTGTCTAGACTGATTGTTCCATTTCATGCTGTTACTGTGTAGACTGATTATTCCATTTCATGCTGTTACTGTCATGAATGATTAATCCATTTCATGCTGTACTGTATAGAGTGATTATTCATTTTCATGCTGTTACTGTCTAGACTGATTATTCCATTTCACGCTGTTACTGTCTAGACTGATTATTCCAATTCAAGCTGTTACTGTCTAGAGTGATTATTCCATTTCACGCCGTTACTGTCTAGACTGATTATTCCATTTCATGCTGTTACTGTCTAGAGTGAGTATTCCATTTCATGCTGTTACTGTCTTTACTGATTATTCCATTTCATGTTGTTACTGCCTAGAGTGATTATTCCATTTAATGCTGTTGCTGTCTAGACTGATTATTTCATTTCATGCTGTTACTATCTTTACTGGTTATTCCATTTCATGATGTTACTGTCTAGACTGATTATTCCATTTCATGCTGTTACTTTCTTGAGTGATTACTCCATTTCATGCTGTTACTGTCTCGACTGATTATTCCATTTCATGCTGTTACTGTCTAGACTGATTATTCCATTTCATGGTGTTACTGTCTAGAGTGATTATTCTATTTCATGCTGTTACTGTATAGAGTGATTATTCAACTTCATGCTGTTACTGTCTAGACTGATTATTCCATTTCATGCTGTTACTGTCTAGACTGACTATTCCATTTCATGCTGTTACTGTCTAGAGTGATTATTCCATTTCATGCTGTTGCGGTCTAGAGTGATTATTCCATTTCATGCTGTTACTGTCTAGAGTGATTATTCCATTTTATACTGTTACTGTCTAGAGTGATTATTACATTTATGCTGTTGCTGTCTAGAGGGATTATTCCATTTCATGCTGTTACTGTCTAGAGTGATTATTCCATTTCATGCTGTTACTGTCTAGAATATGTCTAGAGTGATTATTCCATTTCATGTTGTTACTGTAGAGTGATTATTCCATTTCATGCTGTTACTGTCTAGACTGATTATTCAATTTCTCGCTGTTACTGTCTATAGTGATTATTCCATTTCATGCTGTTACTGTCTAGAGTGATGTTACTATCTGGAGTGATTGTTCCATTTCATGCTGTTACTGTATAAACTGAGTATTCCATTTCATGCTGTTACTGTCTAGAGTGATTATTCCATTTCATGCTGTTACTGTCTTTACTGATTATTCCATTTCATGCTGTTACTGTCTAGAGTAATTATTCCATTTCATGCTCTTACTGTCTTTACTGATTATTCCATTTCATGCTGTTACTGTCTAGACTAATTATTCCATTTCATGCTGTTACTGTCTAGACTGATTATTTCATTTCAAGCTGTTACTGTCTTGAATGATTATTCCATTTCATGCTGTTACTGTCTAGAATGATTATTCCATTCCATGCTGTTACTGTCTAGACTGATTATTCCATTTCATGCTGTTACTGTCTAGACTGATTATTCCATTTCATGCTGTTACTGTCTAGACTGATTATTCCATTTCATGATGTTACTGTCTTGAATGATTATTCCATTTCATGCTGTTACTGTCTAGAATGATTATTCCATTTCAAGATGTTACTGTCTAGACTGAGTGTTCCATTTCATGCTGTTACTGTCTTGAATGATTATTCCATTTCATGCTGTTACTGTCTAGAGTGATTATTCCATTTCATGATGTTACTGTCTAGAGTGATTATTCCATTTCATGCTGTTACTGTCAAGACTGATTATTCCATTTCAAGCTGTTACAGTCTAGAGTGATTATTCCATTTCATGTTGTTACTGTCTAGAGTGATTATTCCAATTCATTCTGTTACTGTCTAGAGTGATTATTCCATTTCATGCTGTTACTGTCTAGAGTGATTATTCCATTTCATGCTGATGCTGTCTAGAGTGAATATTCCATTTCATGCTGTTACTGTCTAGAGTGATTATTCCATCTCATGCTGTTACTGTCTAGAGTGATTATTCCATTTCATGCTGTTGCTGTCTAGAGTGATTATTCCATTTCATGCTGTTACTGTCACGAGTGATTATTCCATTTCATGCTGTTACTGTCTATACTGGGTATTCCATTTCATGCTGTTACTGTCTTGAATGATTATTCCATTTCATGCTGTTACTGCCTACAGTGATTATTCCATTGAATGCTGTTACTGTCTAGAGTGATTATTCCAATTCATTCTGTTACTGTCTAGAGTGATTATTCCATTTCATGCTTTTACTGTCTAGAGTGATTATTCCATTTCATGCTGTTTCTGTCTAGAGTGATTATTCCATTTCATGCTGCTGCTGTCTAGAGTGATTATTCCATTTAATGCTGTTACTGTCTAGACTGATTATTCCATTTCATGCTGTTACTGCCTAGAGTGATTATTCCATTTCATGCTGTTACTGTCTTTACTAATTATTCCATTTCATGCTGTTACTGTCTAGAGTGATTATTCCGTTTCATGCTGTTACTGTCTAGACTGATTATTCCATTTCATGCTGTTACTGTCTAGAGTGATTATTCCATTTTATGCTGTTACTGCAGAGTGATTATTCCATTTCATGCTGTTACTGTCTAGAGTGATTATTCCATTTCATGCTGTTACTCTCTAGAGTGATTATTCCATTTCATGCTTTTACTATCTAGAGTGATTATTCCATTTCATGCTGTTACTGTCTAGACTGATTATTCCATTGCATGCTGTTACTGTCTAGAGTGATTATTCCATTTCATGTTGTTACTGTATTTACTGATTATTCCATTTCATACTGTTACTGTCTAGAGTAATTATTCCATTTCATACTGTTACTGTCAAGAGTGATTATTCCATTTCATGCTGTTACTGTCTTTACTGATTATTACATTTCATGATGTTACTGTCTAGACTGATTATTCCATTTCATGCTGTTACTGTTTAGACTGATTATTCCATTTCATGCTGTTACTGTCTAGACTGATTATTCCATTTCATGCTGTTACTGTGTAGAGTGACTTTTCCATTTCATGCTGTTACTGTCTTGAGTGATTATTCCATTTCATGCTGTTACTGTCTAGAGTTATTATTCCAGTTCATGCTGTTACTGTCTAGACTGATTCTTCCATTTCAAGCTGTTACTGTCAAGAGTGATTATTCCATTTCATGCTTTTACTATTAGACTGATTCTTCCATTTCAAGCTGTTACTGTCTAGAGTGATTATTCCATTTCATGCTTTTACTATTAGACTGATTATTCCATTACATGCTGTTACTGTCATGAATGATTATTCCATTTCATGCTGTTACTGCCTAGACTGATTATTCCATTTCAAGCTGTTACTGTCTAGAGAGATTATTCCATTTCATGCTGTTACTGTCTAGAGTGATTATTACATTTCATGCTGTTGCTTTCTAGAGTGATTATTCCATTTATGATGTTACTGTCTAGACTGATTATTCCATTTCATGCTGTTACTGTCTAGAGTGATTATTCAATTTCATGCTGTTACTGTCTAGAGGGATTATTCCATTTCATGCTGTTACTGTCTAGAGTGATTATTCCATTTCATGATGTTACTGTCTAGAGTGATTATTCCATTTCATGCTGTTACTGTCTAGAGTGATTATTGCATTTCATGCTGTTACTGTCTAGAGTGATTATTCCATTTTTTCTGTTACTGTCTAGACAGATTATTCCATTTCATGCTGTTACTGTCTAGAGTGATTATTCCATTTCATGCTGTTACTGTCTAGACTGATTATTCCATTTCATGCTATTACTGTCTAGAGTGATTATTCCATTTCTTGCTGTTACTGTCTAGAGTGATTATTCCACTTCATGCTGTTACTGTCTAGAGTGATTATTCCATTTCATCCTGTTACTGTCTTTACTGATTATTCCATTTCATGATGTTACTGTTTCGACTGATTATTCAATTTCATGTTGTTACTGTCTTATGTGATTATTCCATTTCATGCTGTTACTGTCTATACTAATTATTCCATTTCATGCTGGTACTGTCTTGAATGATTATTCCATTTCATGCCGTTACTGCCTAGACTGATTATTCCATTTAATGCTGTTACTGTCTAGAGTGATTATTCCAATTCATTCTGTTACTGTCTAGAGTGATTATTCCATTTCATGTTTTTACTGTCTAGAGTGATTATTCCATTTCATGCTGTTACTGTCTAGAGTGATTATTCCATTTCATGCTGTTGCTCTCTAGAGTGATTATTCAATTTAATTCTGTTACTGTCTGGAGTGATTATTCCATTTCATGTTGTTACTGCCTAGAGTGATTATTCCATTTCATGATGTTACTGTCTAGACTGATTATTCCATTTCACGCTGTTACTGTCTAGAGTGATTATTCCATTTCATGCTGTTACTGTCTAGAGTCATTATTCCATTTCATGCTGTTACTATCTAGGGTGATTATTCCATTTCATGCTGTTACTGCCTAGAGTGATTATTCCATTTCATGCTGTTACTGTCTTTACTGATTATTCCATTTCATGAAGTTACTGTCTAGACTGATTATTCCATTTCCTGCTGTTACTGTCTTGAATGATTATTCCATTTCATGCTGTTTCTGTCTAGAGTCATTATTCCATTTCATGCTGTTACTATCTAGGGTGACTATTCCATTCCATGCTGTTACTGTCTAGAGTGATTATTCCATTTCATGTTGTTACTGTCTTTACTGATTATTCCATTTCATGAAGTTACTGTCTAGACTGATTATTCCATTTCATGCTGTTAATGTTTTTACTGATTATTCCATTTCACGATGTTACTGTCTTTACTGATTATTCCATTTCATGATGTTACTGTCTAGACTGATTATTCCATTTCATGCTTTCTTGAGTGATTATTCCATTTCATGCCGTTACTGTCTAGAGTGATTATTCCATTTCATGCTGTTAATGTTTTTACTGATTATTCCATTTCATGCTGTTACTGTCTTTACTGATTATTCCATTTCATGATGTTACTGTCTAGACTGATTATTCCATTTCATGCTGTCTTGAGTGATTATTCCATTTCTTGCTGTTACTGTCTAGACTGATTATTCCATTCCATGCTGTTACTGTCTAGACTGATTATTCAATTTCATGCTGTTACTGTCTAGACTGATTATTCCATTTCATGCTGTTACTGTCTTGAATGATTATTCCATTTCATGCTGTTACTGTCTAGAGTGATTATTCCAATTCATTCTGTTACTGTCTAGAGTGATTATTCCATTTCATGCTTTTACTGTCTAGAGTGATTATTCCATTTCATGCTGTTACTGTCTAGAGTGATTATTCCATTTCATGCTGTTGCTCTCTAGAGTGATTATTCAATTTAATTCTGTTACTGTCTAGAGTGATTATTCCATTTCATGTTGTTACTGCCTAGAGTGATTATTCCATTTCATGTTGTTACTGTATTTACTGATTATTCCATTTCATACTGTTACTGTCTAGAGTAATTATTCCATTTCATGCTGTTACTGTCAAGAGTGATTATTCCATTTCATGCTGTTACTGTCTTTACTGATTATTCCATTTCATGATGTTACTGTCTAGACTGATTATTCCATTTCATGCTGTTACTGTTTAGACTGATTATTCCATTTCATGCTGTTACTGTCTAGACTGATTATTCCATTTCATGCTGTTACTGTGTAGAGTGACTTTTCCATTTCATGATGTTACTGTCTTGAATGATTATTCCATTTCATGCTGTTACTGTCTGGAGTTATTATTCCAGTTCATGCTGTTACTGTCTAGACTGATTCTTCCATTTCAAGCTGTTACTGTCTAGACTGATTATTCCATTTCATGCTTTTACTATTAGACTGATTCTTCCATTTCAAGCTGTTACTGTCTAGAGTGATTATTCCATTTCATGCTTTTACTATTAGACTGATTATTCCATTTCATGCTGTTACTGTCATGAATGATTATTCCATTTCATGCTGTTACTGCCTAGACTGATTATTCCATTTCAAGCTGTTATTGTCTAGAGAGATTATTCCATTTCATGCTGTTACTGTCTAGAGTGATTATTACATTTCATGCTGTTGCTTTCTAGAGTGATTATTCCATTTATGATGTTACTGTCTAGACTGATTATTCCATTTCATGCTGTTACTGTCTAGAGCGATTATTCAATTTCATGCTGTTACTGTCTAGAGGGATTATTCCATTTCATGCTGTTACTGTCTAGAGTGATTATTCGATTTCATGATGTTACTGTCTAGAGTGATTATTGCATTTCATGCTGTTACTGTCTAGAGTGATTATTCCATTTCATGCTGTTGCTGTCTAGAGTGAATATTCCATTTCATGCTGTTACTGTCTAGAGTGATTATTCCATCTCATGCTGTTACTGTCTAGAGTGATTATTCCATTTCATGCTGTTGCTGTCTAGAGTGATTATTCCATTTCATGCTGTTACTGTCACGAGTGATTATTCCATTTCATGCTGTTACTGTCTATACTGGGTATTCCATTTCATGCTGTTACTGTCTTGAATGATTATTCCATTTCATGCTGTTACTGCCTACAGTGATTATTCCATTGAATGCTGTTACTGTCTAGAGTGATTATTCCAATTCATTCTGTTACTGTCTAGAGTGATTATTCCATTTCATGCTTTTACTGTCTAGAGTGATTATTCCATTTCATGCTGTTTCTGTCTAGAGTGATTATTCCATTTCATGCTGCTGCTGTCTAGAGTGATTATTCCATTTAATGCTGTTACTGTCTAGACTGATTATTCCATTTCATGCTGTTACTGCCTAGAGTGATTATTCCATTTCATGCTGTTACTGTCTTTACTAATTATTCCATTTCATGCTGTTACTGTCTAGAGTGATTATTCCGTTTCATGCTGTTACTGTCTAGACTGATTATTCCATTTCATGCTGTTACTGTCTAGAGTGATTATTCCATTTTATGCTGTTACTGCAGAGTGATTATTCCATTTCATGCTGTTACTGTCTAGAGTGATTATTCCATTTCATGCTGTTACTCTCTAGAGTGATTATTCCATTTCATGCTGTTACTATCTAGAGTGATTATTCCATTTCATGCTGTTACTGTCTAGACTGATTATTCCATTGCATGCTGTTACTGTCTAGAGTGATTATTCCATTTCATGTTGTTACTGTATTTACTGATTATTCCATTTCATACTGTTACTGTCTAGAGTAATTATTCCATTTCATACTGTTACTGTCAAGAGTGATTATTCCATTTCATGCTGTTACTGTCTTTACTGATTATTACATTTCATGATGTTACTGTCTAGACTGATTATTCCATTTCATGCTGTTACTGTTTAGACTGATTATTCCATTTCATGCTGTTACTGTCTAGACTGATTATTCCATTTCATGCTGTTACTGTGTAGAGTGACTTTTCCATTTCATGCTGTTACTGTCTTGAGTGATTATTCCATTTCATGCTGTTACTGTCTAGAGTTATTATTCCAGTTCATGCTGTTACTGTCTAGACTGATTCTTCCATTTCAAGCTGTTACTGTCAAGAGTGATTATTCCATTTCATGCTTTTACTATTAGACTGATTCTTCCATTTCAAGCTGTTACTGTCTAGAGTGATTATTCCATTTCATGCTTTTACTATTAGACTGATTATTCCATTACATGCTGTTACTGTCATGAATGATTATTCCATTTCATGCTGTTACTGCCTAGACTGATTATTCCATTTCAAGCTGTTACTGTCTAGAGAGATTATTCCATTTCATGCTGTTACTGTCTAGAGTGATTATTACATTTCATGCTGTTGCTTTCTAGAGTGATTATTCCATTTATGATGTTACTGTCTAGACTGATTATTCCATTTCATGCTGTTACTGTCTAGAGTGATTATTCAATTTCATGCTGTTACTGTCTAGAGGGATTATTCCATTTCATGCTGTTACTGTCTAGAGTGATTATTCCATTTCATGATGTTACTGTCTAGAGTGATTATTCCATTTCATGCTGTTACTGTCTAGAGTGATTATTGCATTTCATGCTGTTACTGTCTAGAGTGATTATTCCATTTTTTCTGTTACTGTCTAGACAGATTATTCCATTTCATGCTGTTACTGTCTAGAGTGATTATTCCATTTCATGCTGTTACTGTCTAGACTGATTATTCCATTTCATGCTATTACTGTCTAGAGTGATTATTCCATTTCTTGCTGTTACTGTCTAGAGTGATTATTCCACTTCATGCTGTTACTGTCTAGAGTGATTATTCCATTTCATCCTGTTACTGTCTTTACTGATTATTCCATTTCATGATGTTACTGTTTCGACTGATTATTCAATTTCATGCTGTTACTGTCTTATGTGATTATTCCATTTCATGCTGTTACTGTCTATACTAATTATTCCATTTCATGCTGGTACTGTCTTGAATGATTATTCCATTTCATGCCGTTACTGCCTAGACTGATTATTCCATTTAATGCTGTTACTGTCTAGAGTGATTATTCCAATTCATTCTGTTACTGTCTAGAGTGATTATTCCATTTCATGTTTTTACTGTCTAGAGTGATTATTCCATTTCATGCTGTTACTGTCTAGAGTGATTATTCCATTTCATGCTGTTGCTCTCTAGAGTGATTATTCAATTTAATTCTGTTACTGTCTGGAGTGATTATTCCATTTCATGTTGCTACTGCCTAGAGTGATTATTCCATTTCATGATGTTACTGTCTAGACTGATTATTCCATTTCACGCTGTTACTGTCTAGAGTGATTATTCCATTTCATGCTGTTACTGTCTAGAGTCATTATTCCATTTCATGCTGTTACTATCTAGGGTGATTATTCCATTTCATGCTGTTACTGCCTAGAGTGATTATTCCATTTCATGCTGTTACTGTCTTTACTGATTATTCCATTTCATGAAGTTACTGTCTAGACTGATTATTCCATTTCCTGCTGTTACTGTCTTGAATGATTATTCCATTTCATGCTGTTTCTGTCTAGAGTCATTATTCCATTTCATGCTGTTACTATCTAGGGTGACTATTCCATTCCATGCTGTTACTGTCTAGAGTGATTATTCCATTTCATGTTGTTACTGTCTTTACTGATTATTCCATTTCATGAAGTTACTGTCTAGACTGATTATTCCATTTCATGCTGTTAATGTTTTTACTGATTATTCCATTTCACGATGTTACTGTCTTTACTGATTATTCCATTTCATGATGTTACTGTCTAGACTGATTATTCCATTTCATGCTTTCTTGAGTGATTATTCCATTTCATGCCGTTACTGTCTAGAGTGATTATTCCATTTCATGCTGTTAATGTTTTACTGATTATTCCATTTCATGCTGTTACTGTCTTTACTGATTATTCCATTTCATGATGTTACTGTCTAGACTGATTATTCCATTTCATGCTGTCTTGAGTGATTATTCCATTTCTTGCTGTTACTGTCTAGACTGATTATTCCATTCCATGCTGTTACTGTCTAGACTGATTATTCAATTTCATGCTGTTACTGTCTAGACTGATTATTCCATTTCATGCTGTTACTGTCTTGAATGATTATTCCATTTCATGCTGTTACTGTCTAGAGTGATTATTCCAATTCATTCTGTTACTGTCTAGAGTGATTATTCCATTTCATGCTTTTACTGTCTAGAGTGATTATTCCATTTCATGCTGTTACTGTCTAGAGTGATTATTCCATTTCATGCTGTTGCTCTCTAGAGTGATTATTCAATTTAATTCTGTTACTGTCTAGAGTGATTATTCCATTTCATGTTGTTACTGCCTAGAGTGATTATTCCATTTCATGTTGTTACTGTATTTACTGATTATTCCATTCCATACTGTTACTGTCTAGAGTAATTATTCTATTTCATGCTGTTACTGTCAAGAGTGATTATTCCATTTCATGCTGTTACTGTCTTTACTGATTATTCCATTTCATGATGTTACTGTCTAGACTGATTATTCCATTTCATGCTGTTACTGTTTAGACTGATTATTCCATTTCATGCTGTTACTGTCTAGACTGATTATTTCATTTCATGCTGTTACTGTGTAGAGTGACTTTTCCATTTCATGATGTTACTGTCTTGAATGATTATTCCATTTCATGCTGTTACTGTCTGGAGTTATTATTCCAGTTCATGCTGTTACTGTCTAGACTGATTCTTCTATTTCAAGCTGTTACTGTCTAGAGTGATTATTCCATTTCATGCTTTTACTATTAGACTGATTCTTCCATTTCAAGCTGTTACTGTCTAGAGTGATTATTCCATTTCATGCTTTTACTATTAGACTGATTATTCCATTTCATGCTGTTACTGTCATGAATGATTATTCCATTTCATGCTGTTACTGCCTAGACTGATTATTCCATTTCAAGCTGTTATTGTCTAGAGAGATTATTCCATTTCATGCTGTTACTGTCTAGAGTGATTATTACATTTCATGCTGTTGCTTTCTAGAGTGATTATTCCATTTATGATGTTACTGTCTAGACTGATTATTCCATTTCATGCTGTTACTGTCTAGAGCGATTATTCAATTTCATGCTGTTACTGTCTAGAGGGATTATTCCATTTCATGCTGTTACTGTCTAGAGTGATTATTCGATTTCATGATGTTACTGTCTAGAGTGATTATTGCATTTCATGCTGTTACTGTCTAGAGTGATTATTCCATTTATGCTGTTACTGTCTAGACAGATTATTCCATTTCATGCTGTTACTGTCTAGAGTGATTATTCCATTTCATGCTGTTACTGTCTAGACTGATTATTCCATTTCATGCTGTTACTGTCTAGAGTGATTATTCCACTTCATGCTGTTACTGTCTAGAGTGATTATTCCATTTCATCCTGTTACTGTCTTTACTGATTATTCCATTTCATGATGTTACTGTCTCGACTGATTATTCAATTTCATGCTGTTACTGTCATATGTGATTATTCCATTTCATGCTGTTACTGTCTATACTGATTATTCCATTTCATGCTGGTCCTGTCTTGAATGATTATTCCATTTCATGCTGTTACTGCCTAGACTGATTATTCCATTTAATGCTGTTACTGTCTAGAGTGATTATTCCAATTCATTCTGTTACTGTCTAGAGTGATTATTCCATTTCATGCTTTTACTGTCTAGAGTGATTATTCCATTTCATGCTGTTACTGTCTAGAGTGATTATTCCATTTCATGCTGTTGCTCTCTAGAGTGAGTATTCAATTTAATTCTGTTACTGTCTAGAGTGATTATTCCATTTCATGTTGTTACTGCCTAGATTGATTATTCCATTTCATGATGTTACTGTCTAGACTGATTATTCCATTTCACGCTGTTACTGTCTAGAGTGATTATTCCATTTCATGCTGTTACTGTCTAGAGTCATTATTCCATTTCATGCTGTTACTATCTAGGGTGATTATTCCATTTCATGCTGTTACTGTCTAGAGTGATTATTCCAATTCATGCTGTTACTGTCTTTACTGATTATTCCATTTCATGAAGTTACTGTCTAGACTGATTATTCCATTTCATGCTGTTACTGTCTTGAATGATTATTCCATTTCATGCTGTTACTGTCTAGAGTCATTATTCCATTTCATGCTCTTACTATCTAGGGTGACTATTCCATTTCATGCTGTTACTGTCTAGAGTGATTATTCCATTTCATGCTGTTACTGTCTTTACTGATTATTCCATGTCATGAAGTTACTGTCTAGACTGATTATTCCATTTCATGCTGTTAATGTTTTTACTGATTATTCCATTTCATGATGTTACTGTCTTTACTGATTATTCCATTTCATGATGTTACTGTCTAGACTGATTATTCCATTTCATGCTGTCTTGAGTGATTATTCCATTTCATGCTGTTACTGTCTAGAGTGATTATTCCATTTCATGCTGTTAATGTTTTTACTGATTATTCCATTTCATGCTGTTACTGTCTTTACTGATTATTCCATTTCATGATGTTACTGTCTAGACTGATTATTCCATTTCATGCTGTCTTGAGTGATTATTCCATTTCATGCTGTTACTGTCTAGACTGATTATTCCATTCCATGCTGTTACTGTCTAGACTGATTATTCCATTTCATGCTGTTACTGTCTAGACTGATTATTCCATTTCATGCTGTTACTGTCTTGAATGATTATTCCATTTCTTGCTGTTACTGTCTAGAGTGATTATTCCATTTCATGCTGTTACTGTTTAGAGTGATTATTCCATTTCATGCTGTTACTGTCTAGACTGATTATTCCATTTTACGCTGTTACTGTCTAGAGTGATTATTCCATTTCATGCTGTTACTGTCTAGACTGATTATTCCATTTCATACTGTTACTGTCTAGACTGATTATTCCATTGCATGCTGTTACTGTCTAGAGTGATTATTCCATTTCATGTTGTTACTGTATTTACTGATTATTCCATTTCATACTGTTACTGTTTAGAGTAATTATTCCATTTCATGCTGTTACTGTCAAGAGTGATTATTCCATTTCATGCTGTTACTGTCTTTACTGATTATTCCATTTCATGATGTTACTGTCTAGACTGATTATTCCATTTCATGCTGTTACTGTTTAGACTGATTATTCCATTTCATGCTGTTACTGTCTAGACTGATTATTCCATTTCATGCTGTTACTGTCTTGAATGATTATTCCATTTCATGCTGTTACTTTCTAGAGTGATTATTCCATTTCATGGTGTTACTGTCTCTAGTTCTTCCATTTCATGCTGTTACTGTCTAGAGTGATTATTCCATTTCATGCTGTTACTATCTAGACTGATTCTTCCATTTCAAGCTGTTACTGTCTAGAGTGATTATTCCATTTCATGCTTTTACTATTAGACTGATTGTTCCATTTCATTCTGTTACTGTCTGGAGTGATTATTCCATTTCATGCTGTTACTGTCTAGACTGATTAGTCCATTTCACGCTGTTACTGTCTAGAGTGATTATTCCATTTCATGCTGTTACTGTCTAGAGTGATTATTCCATTTCATGCTGTTACTGTCTAGAGTGATTATTCCATTTCATGCTGTTACTGTCTACACTGATTATTCCATTTCATGCTGTTACTGTCTAGAGTGATTATTCCATTTCATTCTGTTACTGTCTAGAATGATTATTCCATTTCATGCTGTTACTGTCTAGGCTGATTTTTCCATTTCATGCTGTTACTGTCTAGAGTGATTATTCCATTTCATGCTGTTACTGTCTAGACTGATTATTCCATTTCATGCTGTTACTGTCTAGAGTGATTATTCCATTTCATGCTGTTACTGTCTAGGCTGATTTTTCCATTTCATGCTGTTACTGTCTAGAGTGATTATTCCATTTCATGCTGTTACTGTCTACACTGATTATTCCATTTCATGCTGTTACTGTCTAGAGTGATTATTCCATTTCATGCTGTTACTGTCTAGAGTGATTATTCCATTTCATGCTGTTACTGTCTAGAGTGATTATTCCATTTCATGCTGTTACTGTCTAGAGTGATTATTCCATTTCATGCTGTTACTGTCTAGAGTGATTATTCCATTTCATGCTGTTACTGTCTAGACTGATTATTCCATTTCATGCTGTTACTGTGATTATTCCATTTCGTGCTTTTACTGTCTAGAGTGATTATTTCATTTCATCCTGTTACTGTCTTTACTGATTATTCCATTTCATGCTGTTACTGTCTAGAGTGATTATTCCATTTCATGTTGTTACTGTCTAGAGTGATTATTCCATTTCATGATGTTACTGTCTAGACTGATTATTCCATTTCACGCTGTTACTGTCTTGAGTGATTATTCCATTTCATGCTGTTACTGTCTAGAGTCATTATTCCATTTCATGCTCTTACTATCTAGGGTGACTATTCCATTTCATGCTGTTACTGTCTAGAGTGATTATTCCATTTCATGCTGTTACTGTCTTTAGTGATTATTCCATGTCATGAAGTTACTGTCTAGACTGATTATTCCATTTCATGCTGTTAATGTTTTTACTGATTATTCCATTTCATGATGTTACTGTCTTTACTGATTATTCCATTTCATGATGTTACTGTCTAGACTGATTATTCCATTTCATGCTGTCTTGAGTGATTATTCCATTTCATGCTGTTACTGTCTAGAGTGATTATTCCATTTCATGCTGTTAATGTTTTTACTGATTATTCCATTTCATGCTGTTACTGTCTTTACTGATTATTCCATTTCATGATGTTACTGTCTAGACTGATTATTCCATTTCATGCTGTCTTGAGTGATTATTCCATTTCATGCTGTTACTGTCTAGACTGATTATTCCATTCCATGCTGTTACTGTCTAGACTGATTATTCCATTTCATGCTGTTACTGTCTAGACTGATTATTCCATTTCATGCTGTTACTGTCTTGAATGATTATTCCATTTCATGCTGTTACTGTCTAGAGTGATTATTCCATTTCATGCTGTTACTGTTTAGAGTGATTATTCCATTTCATGCTGTTACTGTCTAGACTGATTATTCCATTTCATGCTGTTACTGTCTAGAGTGATTATTCCATTTCATGTTGTTACTGTCTAGACTGATTATTCCATTTCATACTGTTACTGTCTAGACTGATTATTCCATTGCATGCTGTTACTGTCTAGAGTGATTATTCCATTTCATGTTGTTACTGTATTTACTGATTATTCCATTTCATACTGTTACTGTTTAGAGTAATTATTCCATTTCATGCTGTTACTGTCAAGAGTGATTATTCCATTTCATGCTGTTACTGTCTTTACTGATTATTACATTTCATGATGTTACTGTCTAGACTGATTATTCCATTTCATGCTGTTACTGTCTAGACTGATTATTCCATTTCATGCTGTTACTGTCTTTACTGATTATTCCATTTCATGCTGTTACTGTCTTGAATGATTATTCCATTTCATGCTGTTACTGTCTAGAGTTATTATTCCCATTCATGCGGTTACTGTCTAGACTGATTCTTCCATTTCAAGCTGTTACTGTCTAGAGTGATTATTCCATTTCATGCTTTTACTATTAGACTGATTCTTCCATTTCAAGCTGTTACTGTCTAGAGTGATTATTCCATTTCATGCTGTTATTGCCTAGACTGATTATTCCATTTCAAGCTGGTACTGTCTAGAGAGACTATTCCATTTCATGCTGTTACTATCTAGAGTGATTATTACATTTCATGCTGTTGCTTTCTAGAGTGATTATTCCATTTATGCTGTTACTGTCTAGAAAGATTATTCCATTTCATGCTGTTACTGTCTAGAGTGATTATTCCATTTCATGCTGTTACTGTCTAGACTGATTATTCCAGTTCATGCTGTTTCTGTCTAGAGTGATTATTCGATTTCATGATGTTACTGTCTAGAGTGATTATTCCATTTCATGCTGTTACTGTCTAGAGTGATTATTGCATTTCATGCTGTTACTGTCTAGAGTGATTATTCCATTTATGCTGTTACTGTCTAGACAGATTATTCCATTTCATGCTGTTACTGTCTAGAGTGATTATTCCATTTCATGCTGTTACTGTCTAGACTGATTATTCCATTTCATGCTGTTACTGTCTAGAGTGATTATTCCATTTCTTGCTGTTACTGTCTAGAGTGATTATTCCACTTCATGCTGTTACTGTCTAGAGTGATTATTCCATTTCATCCTGTTACTGTCTTTACTGATTATTCCATTTCATGATGTTACTGTCTCGACTGATTATTCAATTTCATGCTGTTACTGTCTTATGTGATTATTCCATTTCATGCTGTTACTGTCTATACTGATTATTCCATTTCATGCTGGTACTGTCTTGAATGATTATTCCATTTCATGCTGTTACTGCCTAGACTGATTATTCCATTTAATGCTGTTACTGTCTAGAGTGATTATTCCAATTCATTCTGTTACTGTCTAGAGTGATTATTCCATTTCATGCTTTTACTGTCTAGAGTGATTATTCCATTTCATGCTGTTACTGGCTAGAGTGATTATTCCATTTCATGCTGTTGCTCTCTAGAGTGATTATTCAATTTAATTCTGTTACTGTCTAGAGTGATTATTCCATTTCATGTTGTTACTGCCTAGAGTGATTATTCCATTTCATGATGTTACTGTCTAGACTGATTATTCCATTTCACGCTGTTACTGTCTAGAGTGATTATTCCATTTCATGCTGTTACTGTCTAGAGTCATTATTCCATTTCATGCTGTTACTATCTAGGGTGATTATTCCATTTCATGCTGTTACTGTCTAGAGTGATTATTCCATTTCATGCTGTTACTGTCTTTACTGATTATTCCATTTCATGAAGTTACTGTCTAGACTGATTATTCCATTTCATGCTGTTACTGTCTTGAATGATTATTCCATTTCATGCTGTTACTGTCTAGAGTCATTATTCCATTTCATGCTGTTACTATCTAGGGTGACTATTCCATTTCATGCTGTTACTGTCTAGAGTGATTACTCCATTTCATGCTGTTACTGTCTTTAGTGATTATTCCATGTCATGAAGTTACTGTCTAGACTGATTATTCCATTTCATGCTGTTAATGTTTTTACTGATTATTCCATTTCATGATGTTGCTGTCTTTACTGATTATTCCATTTCATGATGTTACTGTCTATACTGATTATTCCATTTCATGCTGTCTTGAGTGATTATTCCATTTCATGCTGTTACTGTCTAAAGTGATTATTCCATTTCATGCTGTTAATGTTTTTACTGATTATTCCATTTCATGCTGTTACTGTCTTTACTGATTATTCCATTTCATGATGTTACTGTCTAGAATGATTATTCCATTTCATGCTGTCTTGAGTGATTATTCCATTTCATGCTGTTACTGTCTAGACTGATTATTCCATTCCATGCTGTTACTGTCTAGACTGATTATTCCATTTCATGCTGTTACTGTCTAGACTGATTATTCCATTTCATGCTGTTACTGTCTTGAATGATTATTCCATTTCATGCTGTTACTGTCAAGAGTGATTATTCCATTTCATGCTGTTACTGTTTAGAGTGATTATTCCATTTCATGCTGTTACTGTCTAGACTGATTATTCCATTTTACGCTGTTACTGTCTAGAGTGATTATTCCATTTCATGCTGTTACTGTCTAGACTGATTATTCCATTTCATACTGTTACTGTCTAGACTGATTATTCCATTGCATGCTGTTACTGTCTAGAGTAATTATTCCATTTCATGTTGTTACTGTATTTACTGATTATTCCATTTCATACTGTTACTGTTTAGAGTAATTATTCCATTTCATGCTGTTACTGTCAAGAGTGATTATTCCATTTCATGCTGTTACTGTCTTTACTGATTATTCCATTTCATGATGTTACTGTCTAGACTGATTATTCCATTTCATGCTGTTACTGTTTAGACTGATTATTCCATTTCATGCTGTTACTGTCTAGACTGATTATTCCATTTCATGCTGTTACTGTGTAGAGTGACTTTTCCATTTCATGCTGTTACTGTCTTGAATGATTATTCCATTTCATGCTGTTACTGTCTAGAGTTATTATTCCCGTTCATGCGGTTACTGTCTAGACTGATTCTTCCATTTCAAGCTGTTACTGTCTAGAGTGATTATTCCATTTCATGCTTTTACTATTAGACTGATTCTTCCATTTCAAGCTGTTACTGTCTAGAGTGATTATTCCATTTCATGCTTTTACTATTAGACTGATTGTTCCATTTCATGCTGTTACTGTCATGAATGATTATTCCATTTCATGCTGTTATTGCCTAGACTGATTATTCCATTTCAAGCTGGTACTGTCTAGAGAGATTATTCCATTTCATGCTGTTACTGTCTAGAGTGATTATTACATTTCATGCTGTTGCTTTCTAGAGTGATTATTCCATTTATGATGTTACTGTCTAGACTGATTATTCCATTTCATGCTGTTATGTCTAGAGTGATTATTCAATTTCATGCTGTTACTGTCTAGAGGGATTATTCCATTTCATGCTGTTACTGTCTAGAGTGATTATTCGATTTCATGATGTTACTGTCTAGAGTGATTATTCCATTTCATGCTGTTACTGTCTAGAGTGATTATTGCATTTCATGCTGTTACTGTCTAGAGTGATTATTCCATTTATGCTGTTACTGTCTAGAAAGATTATTCCATTTCATGCTGTTACTGTCTAGAGTGATTATTCCATTTCATGCTGTTACTGTCTAGACTGATTATTCCAGTTCATGCTGTTACTGTCTAGAGTGATTATTCGATTTCATGATGTTACTGTCTAGAGTGATTATTCCATTTCATGCTGTTCCTGTCTAGAGTGATTATTGCATTTCATGCTGTTACTGTCTAGAGTGATTATTCCATTTATGCTGTTACTGTCTAGACAGATTATTCCATTTCATGCTGTTACTGTCTAGAGTGATTATTCCATTTCATGCTGTTACTGTCTAGACTGATTATTCCATTTCATGCTGTTACTGTCTAGAGTGATTATTCCATTTCTTGCTGTTACTGTCTAGAGTGATTATTCCACTTCATGCTGTTACTGTCTAGAGTGATTATTCCATTTCATCCTGTTACTGTCTTTACTGATTATTCCATTTCATGATGTTACTGTCTCGCCTGATTATTCAATTTCATGCTGTTACTGTCTTATGTGATTATTCCATTTCATGCTGTTACTGTCTATACTGATTATTCCATTTCATGCTGGTACTGTCTTGAATGATTATTCCATTTCATGCTGTTACTGCCTAGACTGATTATTCCATTTAATGCTGTTACTGTCTAGAGTGATTATTCCAATTCATTCTGTTACTGTCTAGAGTGATTATTCCATTTCATGCTTTTACTGTCTAGAGTGATTATTCCATTTCATGCTGTTACTGGCTAGAGTGATTATTCCATTTCATGCTGTTGCTCTCTAGAGTGATTATTCAATTTAATTCTGTTACTGTCTAGAGTGATTATTCCATTTCATGTTGTTACTGCCCAGAGTGATTATTCCATTTCATGATGTTACTGTCTAGACTGATTATTCCATTTCACGCTGTTACTGTCTAGAGTGATTATTCCATTTCATGCTGTTACTGTCTAGAGTCATTATTCCATTTCATGCTGTTACTATCTAGGGTGATTATTCCATTTCATGCTGTTACTGTCTAGAGTGATTATTCCATTTCATGCTGTTACTGTCTTTACTGATTATTCCATTTCATGAAGTTACTGTCTAGACTGATTATTCCATTTCATGCTGTTACTGTCTTGAATGATTATTCCATTTCATGCTGTTACTGTCTAGAGTCATTATTCCATTTCATGCTGTTACTATCTAGGGTGACTATTCCATTTCATGCTGTTACTGTCTAGAGTGATTACTCCATTTCATGCTGTTACTGTCTTTACTGATTATTCCATTTCATGAAGTTACTGTCTAGACTGATTATTCCATTTCATGATGTTACTGTCTAGACTGATTATTCCATTTCATGCTGTCTTGAGTGATTATTCCATTTCATGCTGTTACTGTCTAGAGTGATTATTCCATTTCATGCTGTTAATGTTTTTACTGATTATTCCATTTCATGCTGTTACTGTCTTTACTGATTATTCCATATCATGATGTTACTGTCTAGACTGATTATTCCATTTCATGCTGTCTTGAGTGATTATTCCATTTCATGCTGTTACTGTCTAGACTGATTATTCCATTCCATGCTGTTACTGTCTAGACTGATTATTCCATTTCATGCTGTTACTGTCTAGACTGATTATTCCATTTCATGCTGTTACTGTCTTGAATGATTATTCCATTTCATGCTGTTACTGTCTAGAGTGATTATTCCATTTCATGTTGTTACTGTGTAGAGTGATTATTCCATTTCATGCTGTTACTGTCTTGACTGATTATTCCATTTTACGCCGATACTGTCTAGAGTGATTATTCCATTTCATGCTGTTACTGTCTAGACTGATTATTCCATTTCATACTGTTACTGTCTAGACTGATTATTCCATTTCATGCTGTTACTGTCTAGAGTGATTATTCCATTTCATGCTGTTACTGTCTTGAATAATTATTCCATTTCATGCTGTTACTGTCCAGAATGATTATTCCATTTCATGCTGTTACTGTCTAGAGTGATTATTCCATTTCATGCTGTTACTGTCTAGACTGATTATTCCATTTCAAGCTGTTACTGTCTTGAATGATTATTCCATTTCATGCTGTTGCTGTCTAGAGTGATTATTCCATTTCATGCGGTTACTGTCCAGAATGATTATTCCATTTCATGCTGTTACTCTCTAGACTGATTGTTCCATTTCATGCTGTTACTGTCTAGACTGATTATTCCATTTCAAGCTGTTACTGTCTTGAATGATTATTCCATTTCATGCTGTTACTGTCTAGAGTGATTATTACATTTCATGCTGTTGCTGTCTAGAGTGATTATTCCATTTCATGCGGTTACAGTCCAGAATGATTATTCCATTTCATGCTGTTACTGTCTAGACTGATTATTCCATTTCATGCTATTACTGTCTAGAATGATTATTCCATTTCAAGCTGTTACTCTCTTGAATGATTATTCCATTTCATGCTGTTACTGTCTAGAGTGATTATTACATTTCATGCTGTTGCTGTCTAGAGTGATTATTCCATTTCATGCTGTTACTGTCTAGACTGATTATTCCATTTCATGCTGTTACTGTCTAGAGTGATTATTCCATTTCATGCTGTTACTGTCTAGACTGATTAGTCTATTTCACACTGTTACTGTCTAGAGTGATTATTCCATTTCATGCTGTTACTTTCTAGACTAATTATTCCATTTCATGCTGTTACTGTCTAGACTGATTATTCCATTTTATACTGTTACTGTCTTTACTGATTATTCCTTTTCATGTTGTTACTGTCTAGAGTGATTATTCCATTCCATGCTGTTACTGTCTAGAGTTATTATTCCATTTCGTGCTTTTACTGTCTAGAGTGATTATTTCATTTCATCCTGTTACTGTCTTTACTGATTATTCCATTTCATGATGTTACTGTCTAGACTGATTATTCAATTTCATGCTGTTACTGTCTAGAGTAATTATTCCATTTCATGCTGTTACTGTCTTTACTGATTATTCCATTTCATGATGTTACTGTCTAGACTGATTATTCAATTTCATGCTGTTGCTGTCTAGAGTGATTATTCAATTTCATGCTGTTACTGTCTAGAGTGATTATTCCATTTCATGCTGTTGCTGTCTAGAGTTATTATTCAATTTCATGCTGTTACTGTCTTGAGTGATTATTCCATTTCATGCTGTTCCTGTCTAGACTGATTATTCCATTTCATGCTGTTACAGTCTAGACTGATTATTCCATTTCATGCTGTTACTGTCTTGAATAATTATTCCATTTCATGCTGTTACTGTCCAGAATGATTATTCCATTTCATGCTGTTACTGTCTAGAGTGATTATTCCATTTCATGCTGTTGCTGTCTAGAGTGATTATTCCATTTCATGCTGTTACTGTCTAGAGTGATTATTACATTTCATGCTGTTGCTGTCTAGAGTGATTATTCCATTTCATGCTGTTACTGTCTAGACTGATTATTCCATTTCATGCTGTTACTGTCTAGAGAGATTATTCCATGTCATGCTGTTACTGTCTTGAATGATTATTCCATTTCATGCTGTTACTGTCTGGAGTTATTATTCCAGTTCATGCTGTTACTGTCTAGACTGATTCTTCCATTTCAAGCTGTTACTGTCTAGAGTGATTATTCCATTTCATGCTTTTACTATTAGACTGATTCTTCCATTTCAAGCTGTTACTGTCTAGAGTGATTATTCCATTTCATGCTTTTACTATTAGACTGATTATTCCATTTCATGCTGTTACTGTCATGAATGATTATTCCATTTCATGCTGTTACTGCCTAGACTGATTATTCCATTTCAAGCTGTTACTGTCTAGAGAGATTATTCCATTTCATGCTGTTACTGTCTAGAGTGATTATTACATTTCATGCTGTTGCTTTCTAGAGTGATTATTTCATTTATGATGTTACTGTCTAGACTGATTATTCCATTTCATGCTGTTACTGACTAGAGAGATTATTCAATTTCATGTTGTTACTGTCTAGAGGAATTATTCCATTTCATGCTGTTACTGTCTAGAGTGATTATTCGATTTCACGATGTTACTGTCTAGAGTGATTATTCCATTTCATGCTGTTACTGTCTAGGGTGGTTATTGCATTTCATGCTGTTACTGTCTAGAGTGATTATTCCATTTATGCTGTTACTGTCTAGACAGATTATTCCATTTCATGCTGTTACTGTCTAGAGTGATTATTCCATTTCATGCTGTTACTGTCTAGACTGATTATTCCATTTCATGCTGTTACTGTCTAGAGTGATTATTCCATTTCTTGCTGTTACTGTCTAGAGTGATTATTCCACTTCATGCTGTTACTGTCTAGAGTGATTATTCCATTTCATCCTGTTACTGTCTTTACTGATTATTCCATTTCATGATGTTACTGTCTCGACTGATTATTCAATTTCATGCTGTTACTGTCTTATGTGATTATTCCATTTCATGCTGTTACTGTCTATACTGATTATTCCATTTCATGCTGGTCCTGTCTTGAATGATTATTCCATTTCATGCTGTTACTGCCTAGACTGATTATTCCATTTAATGCTGTTACTGTCTAGAGTGATTATTCCAATTCATTCTGTTACTGTCATGAGTGATTATTCCATTTCATGCTTTTACTGTCTAGAGTGATTATTCCATTTCATGATGTTACTGTCTAGAGTGATTATTCCATTTCATGCTGTTGCTCTCTAGAGTGAGTATTCAATTTAATTATGTTACTGTCTAGAGTGATTATTCCATTTCATGTTGTTACTGCCTAGAGTGATTATTCTATTTCATGATGTTACTGTCTAGACTGATTATTCCATTTCACGCTGTTACTGTCTAGAGTGATTATTCCATTTCATGCTGTTACTGTCTAGAGTCATTATTCCATTTCATGCTGTTACTATCTAGGGTGATTATTCCATTTTATGCTGTTACTGTCTAGAGTGATTATTCCATTTCATGCTGTTACTGTCTTTACTGATTATTCCATTTCATGAAGTTACTGTCTTGACTGATTATTCCATTTCATGCTGTTACTGTCTTGAATGATTATTCCATTTCATGCTGTTACTGTCTAGAGTTATTATTCCATTTCATGCTGTTACTATCTAGGGTGACTATTCCATTTCATGCTGTTACTGTCTAGAGTGATTATTCCATTTCATGCTGTTACTGTCTTTACTAATTATTCCATTTCATGAAGTTACTGTCTAGACTGATTATTCCATTTCATGCTGTTAATGTTTTTACTGATTATTCCATTTCATGATGTTACTGTCTTTACTGATTATTCCATTTCATGATGTTACTGTCTAGACTGATTATTCCATTTCATGCTGTCTTGAGTGATTATTCCATTTCATGCTGTTACTGTCTAGAGTGATTATTCCATTTCATGCTGTTAATGTTTTTACTGATTATTCCATTTCATGCTGTTACTGTCTTTACTGATTATTCCATTTCATGATGTTACTGTCTAGACTGATTATTCCATTCCATGCTGTCTTGAGTGATTATTCCATTTCATGCTGTTACTGTCTAGACTGATTATTCCATTCCATGCTGTTACTGTCTAGACTGATTATTCCATTTCATGCTGTTACTGTCTAGACTGATTATTCCATTTCGTGCTGTTACTGTCTTGAATGATTATTCCATTTCATGCTGTTACTGTCTAGAGTGATTATTCCATTTCATGCTGTTACTGTGTAGAGTGATTATTCCATTTCATGCTGTTACTGTCTAGACTGATTATTCCATTTTACGCTGTTACTGTCTAGAGTGATTATTCCATTTCATGCTGTTACTGTCTAGACTGATTATTCCATTTCATACTGTTACTGTCTAGACTGATTATTCCATTGCATGCTGTTACTGTCTAGAGTGATTATTCCATTTCATGTTGTTACTGTATTTACTGATTATTCCATTTCATACTGTTACTGTCTAGAGTAATTATTCCATTTCATGCTGTTACTGTCAAGAGTGATTATTCCATTTCATGCTGTTACTGTCTTTACTGATTATTCCATTTCATGATGTTACTGTCTAGACTGATTATTCCATTTCATGCTGTTACTGTTTAGACTGATTATTCCATTTCATGCTGTTACTGTCTAGACTGATTATTCCATTTCATGCTGTTACTGTGTAGAGTGACTTTTCCATTTCATGCTGTTACTGTCTTGAATGATTATTCCATTTCATGCTGTTACTGTCTAGAGTTATTATTCCAGTTCATGCTGTTACTGTCTAGACTGATTCTTCCATTTCAAGCTGTTACTGTCTAGAGTGATTATTCCATTTCATGCTTTTACTATTAGACTGATTCTTCCATTTCAAGCTGTTACTGTCTAGAGTGATTATTCCATTTCATGCTTTTACTATTAGACTGATTGTTCCATTTCATGCTGTTACTGTCATGAATGATTATTCCATTTCATGCTGTTATTGCCTAGACTGATTATTCCATTTCAAGCTGGTACGGTCTAGAGAGATTATTCCATTTCATGCTGTTACTGTCTAGAGTGATGATTACATTTCATGCTGTTGCTTTCTAGAGTGATTATTCCATTTATGATGTTATTGTCTAGACTGATTATTCCATTTCATGCTGTTACTGTCTAGAGTGATTATTCAATTTCATGCTGTTACTGTCTAGAGTGATTATTCGATTTCATGATGTTACTGTCTAGAGTGATTATTCCATTTCATGCTGTTACTGTCTAGAGTGATTATTGCATTTCATGCTGTTACTGTCTAGAGTGATTATTCCATTTATGCTGTTACTGTCTAGACAGATTATTCCATTTCATGCTGTTACTGTCTAGAGTGATTATTCCATTTCATGCTGTTACTGTCTAGACTGATTATTCCATTTCATGCTGTTACTGTCTAGAGTGATTATTCCATTTCTTGCTGTTACTGTCTAGAGTGATTATTCCACTTCATGCTGTTACTGTCTAGAGTGATTATTCCATTTCATCCTGTTACTGTCTTTACTGATTATTCCATTTCATGATGTTACTGTCTCGACTGATTATTCAATTTCATGCTGTTACTGTCTTATGTGATTATTCCATTTCATGCTGTTACTGTCTATACTGATTATTCCATTTCATGCTGGTACTGTCTTGAATGATTATTCCATTTCATGCTGTTACTGCCTAGACTAATTATTCCATTTAATGCTGTTACTGTCTCGAGTGATTATTCCAATTCATTCTGTTACTGTCTAGAGTGATTATTCCATTTCATGCTTTTACTGTCTAGAGTGATTATTCCATTTCATGCTGTTACTGTCTAGAGTGATTATTCCATTTCATGCTGTTGCTCTCTAGAGTGATTATTCAATTTAATTCTGTTACTGTCTAGAGTGATTATTCCATTTCATGTTGTTACTGCCTAGAGTGATTATTCCATTTCATGATGTTACTGTCTAGACTGATTATTCCATTTCACGCTGTTACTGTCTAGAGTGATTATTCCATTTCATGCTGTTACTGTCTAGAGTCATTATTCCATTTCATGCTGTTACTATCTAGGGTGATTATTCCATTTCATGCTGTTACTGTCTAGAGTGATTATTCCATTTCATGCTGTTACTGTCTTTACTGATTATTCCATTTCATGAAGTTACTGTCTAGACTGATTATTCCATTTCATGCTGTTACTGTCTTGAATGATTATTCCATTTCATGCTGTTACTGTCTAGAGTCATTATTCCATTTCATGCTGTTACTATCTAGGGTGACTATTCCATTTCATGCTGTTACTGTCTATAGTGATTACTCCATTTCATGCTGTTACTGTCTTTATTGATTATTCCATTTCATGAAGTTACTGTCTAGACTGATTATTCCATTTCATGCTGTTAATGTTTTTACTGATTATTCCATTTCATGATGTTACTGTCTTTACTGATTATTCCATTTCATGATGTTACTGTCTAGACTGATTATTCCATTTCATGCTGTCTTGAGTGATTATTCCATTTCATGCTGTTACTGTCTAGAGTGATTATTCCATTTCATGCTGTTAATGTTTTTACTGATTATTCCATTTCATGCTGTTACTGTCTTTACTGATTATTCCATTTCATGATGTTACTGTCTAGACTGATTATTCCATTTCATGCTGTCTTGAGTGATTATTCCATTTCATGCTGTTACTGTCTAGACTGATTATTCCATTCCATGCTGTTACTGTCTAGACTGATTATTCCATTTCATGCTGTTACTGTCTAGACTGATTATTCCATTTCATGCTGTTACTGTCTTGAATGATTATTCCATTTCATGCTGTTACTGTCTAGAGTGATTATTCCATTTCATGTTGTTACTGTGTAGAGTGATTATTCCATTTCATGCTGTTACTGTCTAGACTGATTATTCCATTTCATACTGTTACTGTCTAGACTGATTATTCCATTTCATGCTGTTACTGTCTAGACTGATTATTCCATTTCATGCTGTTACTGTCTTGAATAATTATTCCATTTCATGCTGTTACTGTCCAGAATGATTATTCCATTTCATGCTGTTACTGTCTAGAGTGATTATTCCATTTCATGCTGTTACTGTCTAGACTGATTATTCCATTTCAAGCTGTTACTGTCTTGAATGATTATTCCATTTCATGCTGTTGCTGTCTAGAGTGATTATTCCATTTCATGCGGTTACTGTCCAGAATGATTATTCCATTTCATGCTGTTACTGTCTAGACTGATTATTCCATTTCATGCTGTTACTGTCTAGAATGATTATTCCATTTCAAGCTGTTACTCTCTTGAATGATTATTCCATTTCATGCTGTTACTGTCTAGAGTGATTATTACATTTCATGCTGTTGCTGTCTAGAGTGATTATTCCATTTCATGCTGTTACTGTCTAGACTGATTATTCCATTTCATGCTGTTACTGTCTAGACTGATTAGTCTATTTCACACTGTTACTGTCTAGAGTGATTATTCCATTTCATGCTGTTACTTTCTAGACTAATTATTCCATTTCATGCTGTTACTGTCTAGACTGATTATTCCATTTTATGCTGTTACTGTCTTTACTGATTATTCCTTTTCATGCTGTTACTGTCTAGAGTGATTATTCCATTCCATGCTGTTACTGTCTAGAGTTATTATTCCATTTCTTGCTTTTACTGTCTAGAGTGATTATTTCATTTCATCCTGTTACTGTCTTTACTGATTATTCCATTTCATGATGTTACTGTCTAGACTGATTATTCAATTTCATGCTGTTACTGTCTAGAGTGATTATTCCATTTCATCCTGTTACTGTCTTTACTGATTATTCCATTTCATGATGTTACTGTCTAGACTGATTATTCAATTTCATGCTGTTGCTGTCTAGAGTGATTATTTAATTTCATGCTGTTACTGTCTAGAGTGATTATTCCATTTCATGCTGTTGCTGTCTAGAGTGATTATTCAATTTCATGCTGTTACTGTCTTGAGTGATTATTCCATTTCATGCTGTTCCTGTCTAGACTGATTATTCCATTTCATGCTGTTACAGTCTAGACTGATTATTCCATTTCATGCTGTTACTGTCTTGAATAATTATTCCATTTCATGCTGTTACTGTCCAGAATGATTATTCCATTTCATGCTGTTACTGTCTAGAGTGATTATTCCATTTCATGCTGTTGCTGTCTAGAGTGATTATTCCATTTCATGCTGTTACTGTCTTGATTGATTATTACATTTCATGCTGTTGCTGTCTAGAGTGATTATTCCATTTCATGCTGTTACTGTCTAGACTGATTATTCCATTTCATGCTGTTACTGTCTAGAGTGATTATTCCATTTCATGCTGTTACTGTGTAGAGTGATTATTCCATTTCATGCTGTTACTGTCTAGAGTGATTATTCCATTTCATGCTGTTGCTGTCTAGACTGATTATTCCATTTCATACTGTTACTGTCTAGACTGATTATTCCATTTCATGGTGTTAGTGTCTAGAGTGATTATTCCATTTCATGCTGTTACTGTCTTTACTGATTATTTCATTTCATGATGTTACTGTCTAGAGTGATTATTCCATTTCATGCTGTTACAGTCTAGACTGATTATTCCATTTCATGCTGTTACTGTCTTGAATAATTATTCCATTTCATGCTGTTACTGTCCAGAGTGATTATTCCATTTCATGCTGTTACTGTCTAGAGTGATTATTCCATTTCATGCTGTTACTGTCTAGACTGATTATTCCATTTCAAGCTGTTACTGTCTTGAATGATTATCCCATTTCATGCTGTTGCTGTCTAGAGTGATTATTCCATTTCATGCGGTTACTGTCCAGAATGATTATTCCATTTCATGCTGTTACTCTCTAGACTGATTATTCCATTTCATGCTGTTACTGTGTAGACTGATTATTCCATTTCAAGCTGTTACTGTCTTGAATGATTATTCCATTTCATGCTGTTACTGTCTTTACTGATTATTCCATTCCATGCTGTTACTGTCTAGAGTGATTATTCCATTTCGTGCTTTTACTGTCTAGAGTGATTATTCCATTTCATCCTGTTGCTGTCTTTACTGATTATTCCATTTCATGATGTTACTGTCTAGACTGATTATTCAATTTCATGCTGTTACTGTCTAGAGTGATTTTTCCATTTCATGCTGTTACTGTGTAGACTGATTATTCCATTTCATGCGGTTCCTGTCTAGACTGATTATTCCATTTCATGCTGTTACTGTCGAGACTGATTATTCCATTTCATGCTCTTACTGTCTTCAATAATTATTCCATTTCATGCTGTTACTGTCCAGAATGATTATTCCATTTCATGCTGTTACTGTCTAGAGTGATTATTCCATTTCATGCTGTTACTGTCTACACTGATTATTCCATTTCAAGCTGTTACTGTCTTGAATGATTATTCCATTTCGTGCTGTTACTGTCTAGACTGATTATTCCATTTTATGTTGTTACTGTCTTTACTGATTATTCCTTTTCATGTTGTTACTGTCTAGAGTGATTATTCCATTTCATGCTGTTACTGTCTTTACTGATTATTCCATTCCATGCTGTTACTGTCTAGAGTGATTATTCCATTTCGTGCTTTTACTGTCTAGAGTGATTATTCCATTTCATCCTGTTACTGTCTTTACTGATTATTCCATTTCATGCTGTTACAGTGTAGACTTATTATTCCATTTCATGCTGTTCCTGTCTAGACTGATTATTCCATTTCATGCTGTTACTTTCGAGACTGATTATTCCATTTCATGCTTTTACTGTCTTGAATAATTATTCCATTTCATGCTGTTACTGTCTAGACTGATTATTCCATTTCATGCTGTTACTGTCTAGACTGATTATTCCATTTCAAGCTGTTACTCTCTTGAATGATTATTCCATTTCATGCTGTTGCTGTCTAGAGTGATTATTCCATTTCATGCTGTTACTGTCTAGAGTGATTATTACATTTCATGCTGTTGCTGTCTAGAGTGATTATTCCATTTCATGCTGTTACTGTCTAGACTGATTATTCCATTTCATGCTGTTACTGTCTAGAGTGATTATTCCATTTCATGCTGTTACTGTCTAGAGTGATTATTCCATTTCATGCTGTTACTGTCTACACTGATTATTCCAGTTCATGCTGTTACTGTCTAGAGTGATTATTCCATTTCATTCTGTTACTGTCTGGAGTGATTATTCCATTTCATGCTGTTACTGTCTAGACTGATTAGTCCATTTCACGCTGTTACTGTCTAGAGTGATTATTCCATTTCATGCGTTTACTGTCTAGACTTATTATTCCATTTCATGCTGTTACTGTCTAGGCTGATTTTTCCATTTTATGCTGTTACTGTCTTTACTGATTATTCCATTTCATGCAGTTACTGTCTAGAGTGATTATTCCATTTCATGCTGTTACTGTCTTTACTGATTATTCCATTCCATGCTGTTACTATTCCATTTCATGCTTTTACTGTCTAGAATGATTATTACATTTCATGCTGTTACTGTCTTTACTGATTTTCCATTTCATGCTGTTACTGTGTACATTGATTATTCCATTTCATGCTGTTACTGTCTAGAGTGATTATTCCATTTCATGCTGTTACTGTCTTTACTAATTATTCCATTCTGCACCATTTCAGGAGTGCTGATCAGAGATGGACAGCAAGCTGCTATGCAAGAACTTGTGCTGCTTTTTCAGTATTTGATGAAAGTAAGAGCTGGTACCCAATACACTCAGAAGTGAAAAGGGGGACTCAAACCACAAATGCTGTGCTACCAACTAAAGTACACTCTGTAAATGGATATGTAAACAACTCTTTGCCTGGTAAGTAATGTAGCAACAGCAATTATATTTCTTTTAGTCACTTCAGAAACCTTTGATGGTGTGTTAGTTAAAATATCATTAACTGTATAAAATAACATATCTGTGACTTAATAAAATTAATAAATTATTTCAACTTTGTGGGTTTCGAGTTAGGATGGCAGTGCTTTACTAGTGGATGTGTATACATGCAAATGGACTTTTCAATGGATGTAGCTTAGTGATTTAACAGAAAACAGCTTGTAATTTAATCTGGATAAGAACATACTTGTAAGAATGGTGGTGGATAAGGCTGTTACTTGTAAGGATCTCTTAATAAAATATACCATATTTATATCCCATTCCACTTTTAAAACATGTAATTAATCAAATCATGATTTTTCACTAATACAGATATTGTGCAATTTTGCTAAAATAGTTTTACATTCTCCACCTTTTATTCTATAGCTTTTCTATCAGTTCTGTTTCTCCCTTCATTTATTTGACATTTGTTGACTGTGATAGACCAACTGGGCTAGTGCCCTTTTTCAGCTTAGGCCCAGGGAGAATAGCTCCACAATACAATTAAGCAAAAATTGCAGAAATTATATACAAAATACAATAAAATTACAGGATTGTAGTATTGGACAAAAATATACAATAGATTAAATGAGCAGCTGTTCTTTATGTACAAGTTAAAATATCAGTAAAATACATTTCGTATAAGATACTTATATTCAGGCAGGTAGTAATAAGAAAGCAAAAAGAAAATTGCACATGGATAGTCGTCTGTGGATAACTATGTTTTCAAATGCTTTTGTGTTGCAGCAGTAGTGTGAGGATGTTTAGTATGAGGCAATTACAGGTGGTATACAGGCATCATGTTACCAGAAACAGGAAGTGAGGAGAGTGATTAGAAGGCGACTTACTTCATTTGTTACTGGTTAGTGTTAGGGAGATAAAGAGCGAGAGGAGGACTAGGAGGAGAGGTGATTGTTAATTCATTTGTTACACAGTTAGTGTTAGAGATAAAGAGCAGGAGGGAGAACTAGGAAGAGAGGTGATTGTTAATTCATTTGTTATGCGGTTAGTGTTAGAGAGATAAAGGCGGGAGGGAGGACTTGGAAAGGATAGGTGATTGTTAATTCATTTGTTAAGCGGTTAGTGTTAGAGAGATAAAGAGCAGGAGGGAGGACTAGGAAAGGAGAGGTGATTGTTAATTCATTTGTTACACAGTTAGTGTTAGAGAGATAAAGAGCAGGAGGAGGACTAGAAAAGTGGTGATTGTTAATTCATTTGTTACATGGTTAGTGTTAGAGAGATAAAGAGTGGGAGGAGGACTAGGAAAGGAGAGGGATTGTTAATTCATTTGTTAACATGGTTAGTGTTAGAGATAAAGAGCAGGAGGGAGGACTAGGAAAGCAGAGTAAGAAAAGGAAAGCAACCTGCGAGGGGGGAAGACTAGGTCTTGGTGAGCTCAAGTACCTTGACATCTGCTTAACTTTTGACCGTGAGAGGATTTCTATTTCTTCTAAAATTTATTGCAAACCTATTATTCCAACAGCTTACTTCATTGTACCAGCAACCACCCCAACACCAGAAACATGGGGTGGTGAAGGGGCCAACTGGTTAGAGCATCCAAGATGGTTACTGTATGGAGTGAGTTTGTGGAAGAATAGGTTGAAGGACATGTTTGTCAACAGGGGATATCCCTTGGATCTTTCATTCTCTCATGGCCAAAGTGATGGACAAGAAATGGAAAGGGGTTTACATCCCCCTTTTGATTCCCAGTCAGTATGTATGTGGTTCCCCATGCAGAAAACAATTCTAGCCTACTTAACCCTTGTGGGGATATGTTGGTGGATGGCTTACCTAAGAAAGATAATTTGCTTGAATTTAGTTATCCTTTGGTCATCACTTTTAATAGTGACAGTAAACATATTGAGTCTATTGTTTACAAAAACTGGAAATGAAACAACCTGGTATAATTCCACCAAAAGCAACCAGTAACCAGATATCAAGGCAAAAAAAAACCGGAGATTGCACCCAACAAAATTAGTGCACAAAACTCTTTATTTAACGCTGCAGATACCACACGTTTTCGTCCATAGAACCATAGACTTCATCAGAAATACTTTAATTAAAACCATTCATCTTATATATTTTAGAACCCTGCTCCAGTCCACACAGAAACACATTCCAACATTCTAATTATGAATCCTAATGCTTTAACTAGACATTGTACAGAATATCCTACCCACCACTTCCTTTTCAAAGTAATTAGTCAAGTACCAGTGAGTATAAAAGGGGGTCCTTACCATTTAATGTTAGAAAAAAAGGAGCTTCTCTGGCAATTTACGTTGAACTTATATAACCCTCCTGGGTTGAATGAAGTCACCTCTATTGCATGTATTTTAAAACTGAGAAATTTAATACGTTAGAGGAATTTTCTTTGTTTGCTTAGGGTTCATTTTGTAGGTATCTATTCAATGTGTTTTGGTTGGAATGTAGTGTTTAGATAGCTACATTTATTTTTCCTTTCCTTATATAATTTAATACAACTTGTAAATATGTTTATTTAGTATTTGGTATTAGTATTATGTGTACAACAACAATAAGAACAGTTTTAATCTAGTAAGATGGCGTTTTTCTACTCGTTTCATTCTACCTTAGTTTATTTTATTTCATTTTTATACCTTGTACTTTGTATCTAATGACACCTTAGGTCTATATGTGATTGCTTGATTGATTTTTAAGGCAACAGCTGACGTGTTTAATTAGAGTGTTTGTTTTGTTGAATTGTCTGAGGAAGTCTGCTATAATAGAGCGAAAAGCACTTAACCTTATTAAACCTGTGTTCTTTTGGGTTGAAGTGCCAGTGGTTGTTTTGTTCAATTTTTGCAGCAGATAGTGTTAATCTAGGTTACAGGACTAGATGAATTATTTTATAAATGGCCCAGTAGATGTATAGAGGAACAGTTACCTCTTTGGCATGTCATGTGACCCACATGAGGCTCGGGTAGGAAACTCCATATGCATGGTAGGTGGTAGCATCTCTAATAGGTACAAGATGAAATGTAGCTGGATAGGACTGCAAGGGCTTATACCTTCTCCTGAAGTGCAAGTCATTAAGTTGTGGTACGGAAAGGTACATGTGTCTTCTCTTTGGCACGGAACAGGCAAGTTCAGGGAAGGATGAGTCTATATAGGGCTTTCTGTCCTGAGCCTCTCCCTCTGCTTATCACAAGCGTTCAAGGATACTGAAATGTGCTGAAGCAAAGATTTTAAGGTCAAAGAAGTGGACTTAGTAAGGCTGCCTTGCTGAACAGTGGAATGTTGTGCATTTCAATACTTCTGATAGAGTTCCAGGAAGAAATCAAACAGGTCTCATTCCATGGACCATCTCTGTACTGAGCTTCTCAAATGCGTAAAAAGGATTAAACTGAAACTATTTAAAAGCTAGGAAGAAGCAGAAATACTTCCAGTAAGAAAAATGTTGGCTACTAGAACATGTTTGTGCACACCCTGTTAATGTTTTCTAAGGCCTCAGTGCTCAAGGGATAAATGCAGCAGTGCAGAGGCTTTCTAAATTATGGAACTGTGTGGTCACTTAACTAATATTCAAGCATGTCAGCTACTTAGCATCAGCTTGTATAAATGAGTACAGACTAGCAATAAAGTGGAATTTTCTGCATTCTGTAACAGTTTGTCATGAAATCTACTGTGCTGTTTGAATAGTTACTGCTGAAGGGCTCACAGTTCTAAAGCTCAGGGACCAGTTCCAGTGGTGCATTAAAGCTGCCACATAGGTCATGCAGTAAATTGTCTAGTACATGTGAACATTTTGTAATGCTACTTGTGACATGACTACATGGCATGCAACTACCTCAAAAACAAACAGAATGACTGTATACACTGCTAACAAAGGCTCTTTGAGTCACATAATATGTAACATTGTGGTTATTTTTCAATGCTGAGGCTAGCCCCCCATGAGGACTAGTCATCTTTTAGGAGCAACCCAATGAGCTCTATAAACTTCGTTTTGATGAAACCATGCAAGTTATCGGTGGTATGGGATTTAAATTTTGAAAGCGAGTCATGCAAGGATGTTACAAATTACTTAAGGTAAGGAGCAGATCAATAAAGAGACAATAAATGGATCAGACATTTTAAAATTAATATAGCAATATGATACGGCATTAAAATGAAATGCCAATAATGATTTGTAGAATGCACGACTCGCATATAATCTAAAGATGTATGCTTTGGTTATAGATTAAATTCCAGCAGGTAAATCCTTATCACATTAATGACAGCACTGACCACACTGTGCTATTAATCACACCAGCAGCACTTGTTGTGGGATTTGCTTCTTCCTATTAAAGCCAGTGATTCTTGAAAAGCCGACAGCACACTCATCATTTTTGTTTCAGTGTTGATTAATCATGGTATTTAGTTTCTAGGTTAGTAAGATCCAGCTTGCCAGCAGTCATCAATGTCACACTTATTATCTGACTTGGTGGTTGTTAATGACTTAATATTTGTCAAATGATTCGACAGCAGGATAATTAGTGATATTCAACTACTGCCATTAGATCAAAAACTTAGGAATCAGAGACAGAATGTTCCAGAAAAAAGTTCAGCAATACAAAGTGTAAACACAGGGGAGAGAAGAAAATTATCTTCTAAGCACTTTACAAAATAACCAAATATGTAAGAATCATTAAAGAATGCAGTGATCTAAAAATGGACCTGAATAAGATAATCTATGAAAACAAAACACTGTGCTGAACCTAAAAGTATGAATATTAACAATTTATGAAGGCAAAGATTAAAAACTCTAAACATTTGGTTTAAAGAAGAATGTTATTTATTTATTTACCGGGAAATTCCGACTGGATGCAGGTCCTTTTTCAGTGGATGTCCAGGGAGAAAAGCTCCACATCATGTACATGATAAATAGAGATACAAAGTTGCAGCAACAGTAATAACATTACAGGTTGTTGGCTTTAATACAATAACAAGATATTATCAACACTATATACAGTAAATGTTGCAAGTTAAGATAGTTTCTTTTCGTTTATAATATTAGTAACAAAGTTGTCAGACAAGATTTTAAGGTATGTAAAGACAACTAGCTAAGTTATTTATTCAATGTTAAATTTCAAATATTGAAAAAAGTGGAATAAAAATGAAAATTGCACCTGCTTATGTCATGGGTAAAACAAGAAAAATAAAATATAGAAACCTGACTAAAGTGACAATAAGCAAAATATAGATGTGAAATAAAGCTGCAGGCTATTAAAAACAATAATAAACAGACATGTTGGTAGATAATGGCCATAAGGAATAGGAAAAAATGCTAACGGATAACCTTATTGTTCAAAGCCAAGAATAAAACCTCCATGGGACCTGATAATATCCCTGGCTGCATCCTACATGGGCTACAAAATGAAATGGCACCACATCTGTCTGCCCTGTTCAATCACAGCCTTACCTCAGGCTATGTCCCTAATGAAGGGTGCACTACTACAATCAACCTGCTCCATAAAGGAGAGCAACTACAGACCCTGGGAACTATTGCTCCATTAACCTGACGAGTCTGGTATGCAAAGCTATGGAGTGCATCATCATGGACCTGCTTAACAAAGACATAGGCAATCTCCAAACTCTTGACCCCACACAGTTTGACTTTGTCAAGGGGAGATCCTGCCTGCTGAACCTGGTTGACTTCTTTGAGGTAGTCACCAAGGCTGTGGATGAGGGTAAGGCAGTGCATACAGCCTACCTCAACCTGGCCAAGTCCTTTGATACCATTCCCAATCAGATATCATTGATAAACTCACCAAGCTAGGCAGCAGTCCTTACATCACTAGGTTGGTTGCAAATTGGCTTATAGACAGGACCCACAGAGTGAAAGTTGCAGATTCCAAGTCAGACTGACGACCAGTCACGGTGGAGTCCCACAGGGCTCGGTCCTGGGCCATCTCCTGTTTGGCATCTACTTTCAGACGTCCAGGCCAACACAGAAGGACTCTGGCTGACCAAGTTCACTGATAACTGCAAGGTAGGAGTCATTATCAACTTCCGAAGTGATGCAGACATCCTACAAAGGGCATCTCTGAGGCCAATGGCTGGTGTCGGAACCGTGGCTTGAAGCTTAATACCAAAAAGTGCGTCATCATCCTGTTTGGAAAAAACTCAATTCCCACCAATTACCACATTGAAGAGCCCACTGAACACTGAAGGAGCCATAAGAGATCTGGGTACCCAGGTCGACAGCCACCTCACCTTTGACCACCACATTGCCACTGTGGTCAGAAAGTCCTTCGTGGCACATCTTATAACCAAACATTTAGCTTCCAGGAAGATAGAGGTCATCATCCCTGTCTACTCATCCCTCATTAGACCAGTCATTGGATATGATGCCCGTTTGGCATGTACCTGACCAGACACCTACAACAGCTGGAGAGGCCATAAAAGTACCTCACAAAAGGATCCTAGGCCTTAAACTCATGTTCTACATGGTCAGACTCAAAAAAACTTCACCTGTTCTCAGTGTCTTATCATCTACTAAGAGGCGATCTCTGCTTGACTTACAAAGCCATGTCCGACCCAATCCTACTTGAAATGCTACACCTAAAGAAATCCCAATCCTCTCGGACCACACATTTCAGAGATCACAACCTCATTACCACAATTAATAGAACATGCTGGAGGGACAGGTTCATCCCACAAAAACTGCCCATACTATGCAATAAGCTTCCCATTCATGTCAAGCAGAACACCTCACTGGTCCTCTTCAAGAGAAATATTGATGGGTGGATGGGTAACAAAGTTCACCCCAGGGATAACTCCAGTTGCTCTACTGGAAAGGGGCACTGAACTAACATAGGGTGGCACAGTGCCTGTGCAATGTTTTTGGGCTAGGCTTGTAAAGGCTCCAGGGCCATTAGCTTAGTAAACACCTATGAACCTTAGTGACAAGAATTATTTGAATTTGTAGGAAAATCTTAAGGAAAATTAAATTATTACAGAAAGGAAAGTTCAACAACATTTTCCATTTTCTATTATATAGTCTCTATAAATAAGAAAATAATTAATTTCCAGAGTCATATAATTAACATACTGTATACATTTTTTTAAGGACCTTCTTTCAGTCGTCTCTTTTATGAACTTTAGTTAGTGGGTAACGTATAGCATTATAACCCACAGAAGTTGCAAATTCACAGAATCTGAATACATTTTTCTTCACTATTTTGTTTAGGCCAGATGACCGGAATGCCTTGCTCAATGATATAATAGGCTTATTCTTTTGTTCTTTTAATATTTTGACAGGATTTGCTGCAAACTTGAGTGACATACTGACTGTAGTTAGAGATGAATATAGTCATATAATAACAAGTTGCACGCGGCTCCAATCAACTTGCTTTTGTGAAGGGCAGATCATGTCCAATGAACCTAGTAAGCTTCCTGGAAAAGAGGCTGTGGATAGTGGTCACTCCATGCATGCTGCTTATCTGCACCTGGGCAAGGCTTTTGACAATACTCCCCCCCCCCCCCACCCATGCTGGTATTACTGAAATATTTTGCAGTCTTAATCTTATATCATGTATTGGCTACTCGATTGCAAATGGACTGGTCAACAGCTGTCACAGTTGTGAAACTTGTTATCCCCTATCTAAATCTAACCATGTAGAGTTACAGGGATAGTGACACACCCTCTTCCATCTTAAAAGAAGGTCAGTGATAGGCCATCTCCTAGGTTCATAGGAGGTTAGTAACAGGCCCTCTCCTAGGTTCATAGGAGGTTAGTGACAGGCCCTCTCCTAGGATCATAGGAAGTCAATGACAGGCCCTCTCCTAGATTCATAAGAGGGTAATTTCAGGGCCTCTAAAAGGTCTATAAGAGGTTAGTGATAAGCCATCTCCTATGTTCATAGGAGGTTAGTGACAGACCCTCTCCTAGGTTCATAGGAGGTTAGTGACAGGCCCTCTCCTAGGTTCATAGAAGATTAGTGACAGGCCCTCTCCTAGGTTCATAGGAGGTTAGTGACAGGAACTCTCCTAGGTTCACAGGGGTTTAGTGGCAGGCCCTCTCTTAGGTTCATAGGAGGTTAGTGACAGGCCCTCTCCTAGGTTCATAGGAGGTTAGTGACAGGCACTCTCCTAGGTTCATAGGAGTTTAGTGACAGGCCCTCTCCTAGGTTCATAGGAGGTTAGTGACAGGCCCTCTCCTAGGTTTATAGAAGATTAGTGACAGGCCCTCTCCTAGGTTCATAGGAGGTTAGTGACAGGCCCTCTCCTAGGTTCATAGGAGGTTAGTGACAGGCCCTCTCCTAGGTTCATAGAAGGTTAGTGACAGGCCCTCTGCTAGGTTCATAGGAGGTTAGTGATAGGCTATCTCCTAGGTTCATGGGAGAGTAGTGACAGGCTCTCTCCTAGGTTCATAGGAGGTTAGTGACAGGCCTCTCCTAGGTTCATAGGAGGTTAGTGATAGGAACTCTCCTAGTTTCATAGGAGGTTAGTCTCAGGCTCTCTCCCAGGTTCATAGAAGGATAGTGACAGGCCCTCTCCTGGGATCATAGGAGGTTAGTGACAGGCCCTCTCCTAGATTCATAGTAGGTTAGTGATAGTCCCACTCCTAGGATTATAGGTGCTTAGTGACAAGCCCTCTCCTAGGTTCATAGGAGGATAGTGATAGGCCATCTCCTAGGTTCATAGGAAGTTAGTGATAGGCCCTCTCCTAGGTTCAAAGGAGGTTAGTGACAGGCCCTCTCCTAGGTTCATAGGAGGTTAGTGTTAGGCCATCTTCTAAGTTCATAGGAGGTTAGTGACGGGCCCTCTCCTAGGTCCATAGGAGGTTAGTGACAGGCTATTGCCTAGGTTCATAGGAGGTTAGTAACAGCCCCTCTCCTAGGTTCATAGGAGGTTAGTGACAGGCCCTCTCCTAGGATCATAAGAGGTTAGTGACAGGCCCTCTCCTAGGTTCATAGGAGGGTAATTTCAGGGCCTCTCAAAGGTCCATAGGAGGTTAGTGATAGGCCATCTCCTATGTTCATAGGAGGTTAGTGACAGACCCTCTCCTAGGTTCATAGGAGGTTAGTGACAGGCCCTCTCCTAGGTTCATAGGAGGTTAGTCACAGGCCCTCTCCTATGTTCATAGGAGGTTACTGATGGGCCCTATCCTAGGTCCATAGGAGGTTAATGATAGGCTATCTCCTAGGTTCATAGGAAGTTAGTGACAGCCCCTCTCCTAGGTTCATAGGAGGTTAGTGACAGGCCCTCTCCTAGGTTTATCGGAGGTTAGTGACAGGCTCTCTCCTAGTTCATAGGAGGTTAGTGACAGGCCCTCTCCTAGGTTCATAAGAGGTTAGTGACAGGTCTTCTCATAGGTTCATAGGATGTAAGTGAAAGGCCCTCTCCCAGTTTGATAGGAGGTTAGTCACAGGCCCTCTCATTGGTTCATAGGAGGTTAGTGACAGACCCTATCCTTGGTTCATAGAAGGTTAATGACAGGCCCTCTCCTAGGTTCATAGGAGGTTAGTGACAGGCCCTCTCCTAGGTTCATAGGATTTTAATGACAAGCCCTCTCCTAGGATCATAGGAGGTTAGTGACATGCCCACTCCTAGGTTCATAGGAGGGTAATGACAGGGCCTGTCGAAGTTTCATAGGAGGTTAGTGATAGGCCATCTCCTATGTTCATAGGAGGTTAGTGACAGGCCCTCTCTTAGGTTCATAGGAGGTTAGTGACAGGCCTTCTCCTAGGTTCATAGAAGGTTAGTGACAAGCCCTTTCCTAGGTTCATAGGAGGTTAGTGACAGGCCCTCTCCTATTTCATAGGAGGTTAGTGACAGGGCCTCTTCTAGGTTCATAAGAGGTTAGTGACAGACACTCTATTTGATTCATGTGAGGTTAGTGACAGGCCCTCTCCTGGGTTCATAGGAGGATTGTGACAGGCCCTCTCCTAGGTTCATAGGTGGATCATGACAGGCCCTCTCCTAGGTTCATAGAGGGTTGGTGACAGGCCCTCTCCTAGGTCCATAGGAGGTTAGTGACAGTCCTGCTCCTAGTTTCATAGGAAGTTAGTGACAGGCCCACTCTTTGGTTTATAGGAGGTTAGTGATAGGCCCACTCCTAGGTTCATAGGAGGTTAGTGACAGCCCCTCTCCTTGGTTAATAGCAGATTAGTGACAGGCCCTCTCCTAGGTTCATAGGAGGTTAGTGACAAACCCTCTCCTAGGTTCATCAGAAACTTGCAGAACCGTGAAGACACACTTTGGAAAAAACAGAAAGAATGCTCGACAGTCAGTACAGTCACAAAGCCTTAACGCAGATTTATTATAAACAAAATTAAATAGCGTTTTCGCTACTGAAACCATGTAGCTTCTTCAGAGGCTAAAACACAGTAAAAAGGCGCCAACTACAATTTATACTGTAGCCGGCCTCATTCAATTCAGCTGGAATACGTAAAATACATCACTTCCTTAAAATCCAACCACAATTTCTTTAAAACCACATTAAATAAAAATGTATATGCTTGTATATGTAGTATACCTACTGACACTAAACCTTGTTAACATTAAATACAAAAAACAATACATAGATATATATAAATAAAATTATGTATATTTTATGTACATTGTAAAACTACTTCACCTTAAATAAACAGTCTTAATTTCAACAATGAAGGTCACCACATGTAAATAAATAATCAACGTAGGAAAGACCTATATTTTAACACAGGGGCTATATTGCAGCTCTCATTTAAGCCTGGCAAATTAAAGGCATCTAATTTTAGTTGCCATTGTAATTCCAAAATCTCTAATAAAAGAGAAGTAGGTCCTCCCCTGACTGACTTTTGTTTACAATCAATACCCATGAAAACAAAATTATGCCCAGGGTTTGATATCACATGCTTTGCAAGTGCATTTTCAGTTTTATTGTTCCTAATGGCATAAGTGTGCTGGTATATGCGCTCTCTGAGTTTCCTGTCAGTTTTTCCGACATAAAATGCCGGACAAAATACACAGAGAGCTACATATATAATAGATTTGGTGTCACAAGTAATTCTAAAGTTGATCAAGAATTTTTTGCTGCTACCTATACTGAATGAATTACCAGTCCGCAGAGTATGGCACCAATTGCATGATCCACAGGTAAAACACCCTTTTGTTCTGTGTATGGCCTGACCAGATGGAGTTGATTGTAATAGTTCCTTTAAATTATTACCTCTCCTAAACGTGACCTTTGGTTTTGTACCTAGTTTCTCAACCAAAAATGAATTGGTAGTAATAAAGTACCAATTCTTATCAATAATCTCTGTTATTTCTTTTGAGTTCAGGTTGAATACTGTTGAGAAAGACAAAGTGTAGTCTATTCTAGGTTGCTCAACAACTAAAACAGGACTAGATCTTATGACTGTCATGCCAGTGAACTGGTGTTGGTCCCCCAAATTTGTGATTTCTCTATCAGTTATTAAGGGACTAATAATCCCGTTCCGTCTTTTGTTAGTCACTTCAAAGGTTAATTCATCTATGACTGAGGATGGATAACCTCTATTTAAGAAGAATTCAGTAAGCACAGTACATTCTTTTTCAAATTCTTTGAAATCACTACACATACGCCCAGCCCTAACCAGTTGCCCTTTAATAATAGCTTTTTTTAACTTGTATGGGTGGGCACTTGTGTAGTGTAAAAATGAGTTGATATACGTGTCCTTACGATAAATTGATGAAATAAACCTAAGATTGTCTGTATCCTTTTTGAGTTTGACATCCAGGTATTCTATCTCACTGGTGTCAAACTTAAAAGTAAACTTAAGGAATGTAGTAGTGTTGTTAAAGTAATTAATCAACAACTGTGCCTCTTCTTCGTTGCCCTTAAATAGGATAAAAATGTCATCAAGAAATCTTGTGTAATGACAAATTCTATCTTTCCATGTTGGATGATTCAAAACAAACTCTCTCTCCCAGCGTGCCATAAACAGGTTGGCTACTATGGCTCCGCATGGGAGCCATTACACCTTGCTTTTGGATATAATAATCATTTCCAAAAACAAAGAAGTTGGAGGCCAAGACTATGTCTAAAAGTTCTGTGACATTATTTATCTCATCTCTTGGAGCTTTTAATTCCAATAACAACAACTCCAACCACTCAATAGCCTCCAAGTGTGGAATTGAGGTGTATAAGTCGACAACGTCGACTGTCAAAAAGTTGTAAGCGTTGTCAAATCCAATATTATTGATACTAGATAGAAAGCTCCAGGAATCCTTGCAAACACTTGGAATGAGTTCCAAGTATTTATTTAAAAGAAAGTCTATGTATTTTGCTGATGGGTAAGTGATGGAGGATCTCCCATCAATCAAGGCCCTCATAGGTGGATCCCCAAGATTCTTATGAATCTTGGGAATACCAAACATCACAGGAGTCCTAGGTTGAGAGATGTTAATGTATTCGAAGGTGTCATGATCTATTCTTCCTTCAATAAACAGGTCCCTGTAATACCCCTTAATCCTGTGGATGTTAATGTTCATTTCATTGATAGATGAATTAGAATAGGCAGGTGTGTCCAAAATAAAAGACATTTTTTCATTATAAAGGCTATTTTCAAAAACAACCAGGCCCCCACCTTTATCGGGTTTCATAACCCTGACCGAAAAATCTTTAAGTTGGTTCAAGGCCTGTAACTGTTCCTTTGAGATGTTGAATGTGCTTTTTCTAGCCCCTTTAGTTTTGTCTAAATGCCTAATGTCCAATTCACAGGCATTTTCAAAAATGCGCAAGCCCACGTGTAAAGGGGGATTAAAAGTGCTTGGGACCTTTAAACCTTGTCTAACTTCATCACTAGAGTTGTTAAATAATAGTTTTAAATTAAGCTTCCTGACAAAGCACTTAAGGTCAATCAGGACTTTGACAACATCAAAGTATTTGGAAGGAACAAAATTGTTACCTAAAGAAAGTAACTCTACTAACTCTGGTTCCAGAGTGAGTGATGAAAAATTATAAATGGTGAAATCCCCTTTTCTATTCTTAACAATAGTTGGGGAATTGGGGACCACAAGGGGTACCGTGTCGGTCATTAGTTCTTCCATTTCTTGTTCTTCTTCCTGTTGTCTTGGTTGGGCCCCTTCCCTAAAAAATGCTGATTGTCATTTTTGGCATTATTCGGTGGATTACTACCATTCGTGGGCTGAATATCAGGTCCCCCTACTTTATTTTTGTTCCTATTACTCCTCCTTACAACATTCCAGCTACCTGTAGTATCTGTGGAATTTGTCTTGTTTGAAAGCTCGTTAGTAAACCCTTGGCCTTCATCATCCTCAGGTGTAACAATATCCTCATGGATTTCTAAATTCCTTAATTTAGGGTAAGCTGTGTTTGATGAGTAAACCTGTCTGTCCCTAAACAACTTCCTTGTTTTTTGGTTTTTTAGCTTTCCCATATAGTTATCAATACTGGCAAAAATGCTTTCGTAATCAAACTTGAACTTTTTGAAATTTGCATACATTCTAATCTCGTCATCAATTTGGTTGATTTCTGCACTTAAAGTATCAATGTGTGCAGAATAATATTTAACAATGAGTTCCAAAAGGTCAAGCCCTTGTTTCTGGAACATCGCCTTTAAATCAAAGAGAAAAGCATTGTCCATAATTAAACCCGAGGGTGTGAAGTTGTTCCTTAAACCCTTGGGTATCATGTTCTCGGATATGCATTGTTTAAAGTAAGCTACTTCCAGTTGAAGCTTACGTATTTTTAACGTTTTAGCATCCAGTGTTTTAAGCTTAGCTGTAATGTCAAATCCGTCTCCCTTAGAGTTCCCTGTTAGCTGCACCGGCGGTTCATCATTCAGTGGTTGTAAAAAGGAAAAAAAGTCACCTGTATTCTTTAACCAGTCCACGGCTGATGTTACGCCAATAAGTGCCCCTCCTTGCTGTCCTCGATTAGTAGCAGACGATTCTTCTAAGGGAAAAACAGTGGTATCGTTATTGGAAACACGTTGGGACCTTTGCTTTTGTTCAGGCGGTATGGAATCCTCAAGAGAATTCCCACTAAAGCGGTCCTGTGTTTGCATCATAGTGTTCGCAGATTTTGTTGTAGTCCGTGGGTTCTGTGTTAGCAGCTTACTCACGGAATTGCTTTCAGAACACTTTTCCGTAGCAGCAACTGCTCTCCGGTTACCCGTGGAGTCAGATCCAGATACTCCACAGCTGTCAGTAGATGCGGGTACAGTGAATCCGCTACCCTTTTCAATGTTTGTGAGCCTTAAATTAAAGACATCGAGTCTCTCTGAAGAAGCTACATGGTTTCAGTAGCGAAAACGCTATTTAATTTTGTTTATAATAAATCTGCGTTAAGGCTTTGTGACTGTACTGACTGTCGAGCATTCTTTCTGTTTTCTCTCCTAGGTTCATAGGAGGTTAGTGACAAGCCCTCTCCTAGGTTCATAGGAGGGTAATGACAGGGCCTCTCGAAGTTTCATAGGATGTTTGAGATAGGCCATCTCCTATGTTCATAGGAGGTTAGTGACTGACCCTCTCCTAGGTTCTTAGGAGGTTAGTGACAGGCACTCTCCTAGGTTCATAGGAGGTTAGTGACAGGCCCTCTCCTAGGTTCATAGAAGGTTAGTAATAGGCCATTTCCTAGGTTCATTGGAGGGTAGTGACAGGTTCTCTCCTAGGTTCATAGGAAGTTAGTGAAAGGCCTCTCCTAGGTTCATAGGAGGTTAGTGACAGGACCTCTCCTAGGTTCATAGGAGGTTAGTGACAGGCCCTCTCCTAGGTTCATAGGAGGTTAGTCACAGGCCCTCTCATAGGTTCATAGGAGGTTAGTCTCAGGCCCTCTCCCAGGTTCATAGAAGGATAGTGACAGGCCCTCTCCTAGGTTCATAGGAGGTTAGTGAAAGGCCCTCTCATAGATTCATAGTAGGTTAGTGATAGTCCCACTTCTAGGATTATAGGTGCTTAGTGACAAGACCTCTCCTATGTTCATAGGAGGATAGTGATAGGCCATCTCCTAGGTTCATAGGAGGTTAGTGATAGGCCCTCTCCTAAGTTCAAAGGAGGTTAGTGACAGGCCCTCTCCTAGGTTCATAGGAGGTT